>NW_010544389.1:78297-101257 GCF_000687285.1 Phaethon lepturus
CCATTCACCCGGGTTGTGACGTTCCCCTTCCCTTGTCCTCACTGTCTTCGGCCAGACAATGAGTACAAAGATACAGTAGGACTCGTTTTCTCATTATTGATTTCACGCACCAGCTGGCAGCTGTTTTAGCTTGTTCGTTTTTATAACCCTCTGGGCAACTTTTTAAAAGTACTTTTCTTTGACCATCTGCTAAATGCAATTGGTTTAATAATTAAAGACTTGCCATCCCTTTTCAGATAAATACGAATGCTGTTTCTACAGCTGAGAGTGCAGCAGCATTTTTGTTGGAAGCATAGGTGATGTTTTTCGTCATGCTGGGAACGACGCGTTCGCTTTGCTGTACGGTCACGGCTCCTCCAAGGATCCCGTCTCCTATTAAGAAGGGGCAGGGGGGGAAGGAAACCTTTTTGTTGGTTTGGGTTTTTTTAGTTTTTCCTCAACAGCACAAACCTAGTGCAGGGTGTGGGGAGGAGGAGGTTGTGGCCAAGCTCTGCCCGGCTTTTAAGTCCTTAGGATTCCCAGTCCCTGCATTTGTAGGAATTCAGGAAAGTGCTCTCCTCTAAGTGTGTAAGCAGTGTATTTTAGCCTGAATTGTGTACCCAGTGCTTGTAATAAGGAGCAGAAGCGTTCGGAGGTATTTTGCCCGTGCTGGCTGTGGCTGTTCTGATAATAGCAGGCTTTCGTACCACCATCTGCCTCTGCCCTGCCTGGGGTCGGGCGGGCAGCAGGCGAACCCTTCTCGTCGCAAACTGGAAACTCTTGGAAACTATAGAAGCTTCATAAGTTATCTGGTACATTCAGCTTCTTTTCTGTTGTTGTTTGCCTTTGGAGTGATGGGGAGTGAGACACTAGTGTCTGTCTGACTGGGACTGATTTGAGATGTAAGGTTATAAGCAGTATGTTGAAGTTGTTTCTTAAAAAAAAACAAAAACAAAAAAACCCAAAAAACAAACAAACAAAAAAAAACCCCCAAAAACAACGAAGTGCTTGAAAAGTAAAAGCAAAGACAGTAGGACACGAATATGAATGGGGGGGGGGGTTGGACCCCTGGCTTTTCCATGTTGTGTGCTTCTGAGGCAGGATGTGTAAAAAGATCCAACCTTAGTTTGAACTCATCTTTATACTGTGATTAGATCTAAACTTTCCCATGATTCCTTCAAAAAGGGCTGCTGAAAAATCCTTCTGTTTACCAAACAGTTTACCATTTGTTTCAGATGTACCTCAAAGCTGACCTGTAGGATTGCTCTCTTGAGAGGTGAAAAAGGGTAGTTCATTTTTTATGTTCCTTTAATCTTGGAATTCTTTCAAGAACTTGCTATGCAGGAATCGGTGCATTTTATTTTGCTACAGCATCATTTATTCACCAAACATTCTTTGCTCAATGAATGTTTACAAAATTGGTTAGAAACTCATGTGGAAGAAGAAAACCTATCTGAATTTGTGGGTGTTTTTAATACAATTGAATAAGACTCTTTTCTACAAAATGAAAAGGAAATAGTCATATGTTTTCTTAATAAGATGAAAGATATCTTTGTTTGCTTTGAGATTTTTATGTTTGTTTGTTTTAAAAGTATTCCCATCTTTAATATTTTTGTACTTTACAAACATAATCTTGTTCCAGACAGCTGTGATCTCTGGTCTCCTCTAATTCCTAAAGTAGACAAGAGCAAGTCAAATTTTCCAGAGTCTCTGGCTAAATATCCCCTGAAATATAATTGAACTGAAAGTGAATGCTTACAGTAAAAGTTCAGATTAGAGTGCAAAGTTTGCATGAGAAATTCCTTTCTTGAACTTAATCCTGTGGTGGTTTTCGTATGAAGCATTCTCATCATAGGTTTCATGGTTGTAGTATTTTTTTTAGATTGCAACAAGTATGCGCTAAGCTGTATAAACCATGCTGTGCTTTGGGTAGGTATTTTTCTTTCAAACAAACCTCCTCACTTCTCTCCATTTTCTGCTGCTTAATTTCATGAGCTGACTGCTCTCTGTGAGGCTCTTAATTACAAGCCTGTCGAACTATATGGGAGTGGGGAATGGGCAGAGGAGATAAATGTAATTTCTTGTATTTGTTGAGATAGCACAGCTGACAAAATCAATGACAGCTGAGCAAGACACATCAGGTCAAAATGATGTTTCTCTTAAAGTTAGAATTACTCTTCCTTGAATGCCGTAAACCTCTTGAAGTGTTTCACAATACTTTGTGTAGTTTCTTTGAAGTGTCCTTTTCCTGTGCTAAGTTTAGTTACAAATGAACTGCAGCCAGATGAATGGCTGACAGGCCAAGGCAGGGAATTCAGTTCGGGATCAGGCCGTGAGCCGCCACGCGGGCTCTCGTGGGCGCAGCTCCGCTAGGTGCTCGTGGCGTGAACTGGGGAGCGTGGAAGCAACCGCTCGTCCTCCTTTTCCAGGTGCTGATCTATGCAGATGACTGAATACTTGTTTCTGAAATCTTGGTAAAGAAGTTAGGAAGGAAAACTCTTAAAAACATCTCTCCCCGTAGCCCCGCTGACCTTGCCCTGCTTCGGAGCTGCAGCCCCTTTCCCAGAGAGAGAAGGGCGGAAACGCGGGATGGGGTTTGCAGTGCGGGGCTCCGTAGCTCTAAACCTCGCGAACAAATGGATTTACTGGCTTTTTGGTAGCATTTTACACCAAATTTTTTTCACTATACTGAAGGCAAATTCTTCACAAAGAATAATGCGGTCCAGAAAGAAGTGCAGGGTCTGCAAAAAGGAACAGCCATCACAAAATGCGTTCATGCATATGCAGTTCCCAGGATAAATATTTTTGTTTGTGTTAAGTAATGACATGATGTTGGTACAAATTCTGAAAGCAAGAAACAGCGTTTCGTAAGTTTTTGGTTTTTTTTTTTTTCCCTTTTCTGACAAAACTTACCCTTTTTTTTTTACTCGGAAGTGGCTTTTTTGGTTGTTGGGCTGTGGGGTGGTGTTGCTGACAGGCAGGTTTCTTTGGGATGTGACTACAGACAGCTGTCTCCTTTTGAAAATGGACTTCTGGCTTTGAGGTGCAGTTTGAAATGGATGTTGACATGTGTAAATTAATCCAGTTTGTCACATACATCGGAGTGTGGCAGTGAGTGGGGTTTTTTCCTCCCCTTCCTCTTCAGCCTATCCCTTTATAATAAAACTGTAGGTAAAGTTTTTCTTAAACTACAGCTAGAGTCATCGTGTAATTAACTGATCCCCGATAGGAAATGCCTCACATCTCTGCTGTAGGACTCTACATCATGGTTCAAAATAAAAATGTGAAAGGATTCATTCTCCACTAAAGTGTGTATTTTCTGTACCATGCCATTGATTGCTTTCAGATGGTGAACCAGAAAGGATTTATGTCCTACCATGGTTCTCTATAAAGACTGTCAGTAAAAATGGGGTCTGTCTGCAAAATTTCAAGTCCTGAATAATTCCTGTGCTTTTAAAACTGGAATACAGACTCTTCAGTGGAGTAAACCATTGATAATGCTGTAAGTAATACACTAAAAATTCAGTATATTTAGTTTTGTCTCTAGTCGTATAATAATATTAATACTTGTTAATAGTATTCTATTAATATTCTATTAATAGAATGTTTTATCTTACTCATGGCATTGAAGGAATTAACCTCATGAAGTGATGATCTGGAATAGGTATAATTTTGCCAGCTTTGTTCCTGTGTCCGTGCTAGTGCAATACATTGTGTATGCCCTTGTTGTCAGTCATATGGAATGACTGATGCCCTCACCTGTAGATAAGAAGTCAAGCATTTTTTGCAGATATAATGGGCTGGATTTTTCAAATCTTGTCTCTAGCTCGTGGCATTTGTGCAAGCAATTTATGCTGACCTCTGAGATTTAATTGTGCAAATAATTCCCATAGGACAGAAGGGGAAAATAAACACTTTGGACAGGACAGGAGAAAACGTTACAGATAATATAAAATAAATAGTGTATTGAGGCGTTTTCTAGGGAATGTTAACATTACATTTTCATATTTTTGTTGTTTTTTTATTGCTTGCTGTACAAATAAAATGTCAGCTGCAATTAAAAGGCATGCAAACTAACAACCCATTGCTCAAAGTAGTTCCACGCAAAGATATGATACTTATATAAAAGTAAGAAAAAAGCTTCTTTTCTAAAAACTGTACATTTTGATTTATTATTTCAGACAGTTTTATGCAGGTTCAGTTTGATTAACGTATACTGAGTTCTGAAGACGCTTTGCAAAAAAATCATGAGCACAAACACTGCTGGAAAGAAATACAAATAAAACCCTCAATAATCCTTTGGAGTAGAAAGAACAGCTTATTTGTAGATCCATCATCTAAGTTCTGTAAAGCTAAAAAAAACCCACCAAAAACCCTTAAAAAAATTCTAAATAATTTATTGGTATTGTTGATGTTTCCAAGTGAGTGAAGTGCATGATGGTGAAGATGGCTAGATAGTCATTATTTATCTTTTTTACATACTTGGTAATCGAACAAAATAGTTTCTTGAAGCTTGTTTCTATTTGTTTGCAAGTTATGTCAAATACAGCAAGATTTATAGGTGCCATTAAAAATCCATATTGATTTCCCACAGTCACCTGGGAGTTTACTTGAGAAGTCAATCATTAGTTGAACGAGCATCCAAAGCATGTTCTAATTTCTGTTAGTAGTTTGAGTTTTTAAGCAATAATGAATATTTTAAAAGGGAAATGTAGTAGGTTCTGAGTTCTGCCTTGTGAAGAATCACATTTTTCTTTCAGTGCTGCTGATGTAGTCCTGCGCTGTTCTGCCCTGAGTGTGTACCTCAGAGAGATGCTCGGGGCTTAATTACTGTTTCATATTTTCATTCATTTGGATTCAGTCTTTGAGCTTTCCTAGTATATTTATATACAGCCCTGCAGTGATTCACTGGGCTGTGTGGCGGCAGGCACCGATGAATCGGGAGCTCGGCCCGGAGGAGCTTGCAAACTAAATGTGCAGGGTAGGGGATGATGGGGGGACGCCTGGTTACGAGCAGAGTGAACCAGGGCACGGCTGGTGATGGTAGTGCCCTTTTCCCCCTCTAATGCTTTGGGTTAGGGTTTAATTTCAGGGGCTAGAGGAGAAAGCGAGAGGTAGGAGACCCAGAAGGGAAAGATGCAGGAGAGGAGGGCAAAGCAAGGGTTTCGGTGAGGTTAGGCGGCCGTACTGCAGAGGACGGACTGGACGGGGACGGCGCGTTAGCGGCTGGGGAAGGTGTGTTCGGAGGCTGCGGAGCACCTGATGGTTTACCCTCGGTGCTTAACCTGCGCTCCAGGTTGGCCGCACTGCCTACTGCGGCGCTTACAGCATCTTAGTTTCTTTTTGCAAAGTGATGTGAGAAAGGATAGGGGAAGGTATTACAGGGGCGGGGGTCGGTGTTATCGAATGATTCCCATTATTCCATCCGTGCCTTTTCAAGCTGGGATGGCGTGAGTTTGGGCTTGGGAGACTGAAGGAGCTAAAGCTTTGCAGTAGATGTTCTTTGCCTCCTAGGACGCAGTTGTGCAGCTTGTCCTCATGCATTCACGGTGTCATTCGCTCTCTACAACTACCTGAAAGGGGGTTGTGGCGACGAGGGTGTTGGCCTCTTCTCCCAAGTAACTAGTGATAGGACAAGAGGAAATGGCTTCAAGTTGCGCCAGGGGAGGTTTAGATTGGATATTAGGAAAAATTAGGATATTAGGATATTGGATATTAGGAAAAATTTCTTCACTGAGAGGGTGGTCAGGCATTGGAACAGGCTGCCCAGGGAGGTGGTGGAGTCGCCATCTCTGGAAGTGTTCAAGAAACGTGTGGATGTGGTGCTTCAGGACATGGTCTAGGGGACATGGTGGCGCTGGATTAATGGTTGGACTTGATGATCTTGAAGGTCCTTTCCAACCTTAGTGATTCTGTGATTCTGTGATTCTGTGGAAGGATTTTGGCTTTTCATCTTGTTTCTGTTGACAAGTCTTTTCCTGCGCTCCTGAGGAGAGATTTTTGAGAGAGGAGGTAGCACCATCTCCACGGGTCAGGTAGAGTGGTTATAATTAACTGGTGATACATTCTCCTTACACTTACTTTCATGGACAGCTTATGGGATATCTATGCTAATGGATTGATCCTTTTTAATGTATATTAGTAATTAAAGAAAATACAATTTTAAGGATATATTTAATTTTAATAACCACCTCTCCCTGAATCAAGAAGTAGTTGCACAGAACTCTAATGGGTAACATTAGTCAAACGTGTGATAGATCAAATTGTTAAGTATGAAGGGTGTTGTTAATGTAACACAGAAGAGAGATCTTGTGAGGTAACTCTGAGTAACACACAGAAAGAGTGCATTCATCATGGTATGCTGACAAAACATCTGAGTAATGATGGCCATTAAATCTTTTGTCATGGCTAAGATACGAAAAAAGAAAACAAGTTAAAGTGTGAGCCGTTTAGGAAAATTGCCATTTGACATGTAAACCTTTCTGCCTCTGTATACTCATTTTGATCTTATGGAATGAATTTGCACTTTAGAAGGAAATTTGATTTGCCTAGTAATTACGGAGAAAAAGGTGAATTTTAATCTCTAGTTAGTCGAACATTTTAAATGGAAAGAGCAGACTTTTCTTCCTTTTTTGTCCTTTTTTTTTTCTTTTTTCCTTTGATCTATGAGTTTGTTTTTAACATAGTTTGGAAGGGGAAAAAAAACCCCAACCCACAACAAAACAACTAACAACATTCAAGAAGATTTGATTTATGGATTTATTGATTTTTGATAAAAGACCTAGTATCCCACCATCAGTATTGTCTTTTCATGACCCTGTGTGAACAGATTTTAATTGGGCCTTCTAAAAGCCTGCAAGAAGGGCGTGATTGAGAAACACTCAGCGCTGCTCTTGTTTCCTGTATAAATAAGCTTGCTGAATTCTGTGGTGTGGGATTAGAGGAAGACTTGGAACAGAATTCAGACAGAAATGATATCATAAAGTACAACTTCAGCAATTATACAAATCTGTAAATATCCAGTCCTTGCTGATGCTTGTGTTGACAAATGATGGTCTGTGTTTATCTGTCTGGCCACAGATGTTTTTGTTGACAAAATTGTGAGTTTATACATCAAAGGCAAAATCTAGTTAAACTCCTGCTAGAGTGAATGTTCACGGAAGAGTTGTTGGGAAGAGCAGCACATGGTTTGGCTCAATCCTGGGTGGTTTTTCTTAGTATGTCTATGTAGATGACAAAACAGTGTGAGCTCTGACCCTGAAGTCCCTCCCAGCCTTGGCAGCCCCAGCAGGAAAGAATGGGGAAGGGATCAAACGGGTGTCGTTCATACTACTCTTATACATACCTATATATAGGATTAGATACTGCTTGTTTTTTATACGGAGTGTATCCCTACCAATTTAAATCTCAACTCTGTTCCAGGAAATATCTTTATTGAAAAATAGCAAAAATGGCACAGACACCACCAAGTGAATTTTCTGAAACGCCAGAGGTGGTTCATCGCATTTGGATGTGCTGTCAGGGTATTGGATGTCAGGTGTGAGGGGACCCCCCCCCTTTTTTTTTTCCCAATGTTTAAAAATAAGCTCTGTACATTTTGAAGTATGAGTTATGTCTTTAAGTTATATTGTACTCTACATCTTGAAAGCAAGAAAAACCTCTAAAAGCCTTACTAAGGAAGGCATGAATTACTGGGAGAAGGTGTCCATCCTGTCTGAAAGCGATGGCCATCCCTCTCCATGGCACAACTGCTACCTTCATGCCATCAGTGGTATGTGGAATTTAGTGGAAGGCATCTTACTCTTTTGGTGACATGGCTTTTATTTGCCCTTTCAGTTATTTTCTGGTATAGGTCACAAAAGACTGTGTGACCAAGGGCACAGAAATGGTCAGAGAAGTTGCGTTTTGTGAAAAAACCCAATATATATATATATTTTTTTTTTCCCCCCCTGATACTTGCTTGATGTTCCTTTGGCTTCCTTGACCAATTGGTTTCAAGGAGAAAAGGGTAGCATTTTAAGTAGTTACAGCTAGGAAAATATGTGTCAGGAATCGTAGAAATATTTTACTAAGCAAAAAGAAAAGAAGGTGCGCCTAAGCAGTATGAGGCAGAATAGCAACAAATATCACGTAAAAAATATTATTAGTCATAAAGAGCAACAAGAGCAATTGAAATCTCTAGAAAGAACGAAGAATAATTTTTGAGAATCATGGAATCAAATTTCCATCCTCTTTCTTTTCTCTCCCCCAGCATATTACCACATCTTGCGTTTGTGGACTGCATGTTTGTGTAAGTAACCATTGATGCTGGGCGAGCTAAGTGCTTTGGTGTTGTCTCTCAAACTCAGGGTTGAGGCAGTTCACTGCTATGTTGTTTGGACGCTTGTGCCATAGTGGCTTCTCCGGTATTTTCTATTTAGTCTCCGATCTGGCCGCTTCTGTGGCATGTGATATTCGCCTGAAGGACAGGAATACTGTTAAGAGTGACGTTTCCTCCAACAAATGGCTTTACAAGAAAAGAACAGCCATAACTAACCAAGAGAGGAAACCCAAGAGAAATTGAGTTAGTGTGTAATCTTTTAAACTCAGAACTACTCAGATCGCACTGTTAGGCATTAATGTGTGACTTTGAGCTGCTGTGTACATTAGGATGTATTTAGGGTAATTAAATCACTTTTAGAAATCAGAAAATTGAACTGTTTGACAAAAAAAGACTTTTTTTTTACTTGATTGTGAAGAATACAAACTGATTTAGTGTAAAATTAAAAGAACATCTGAGAACTAAAACTAACGATGCAGTTACTGAAAATAGCAGCAAATGGTAAACTATGACAGCAGCAGTCTTAGAAGAAGTGGGAGATGCTGAATTGAACAAAGTATTTAGAATAAGAAGAATGGGGGCAATATTAAACCTGGCTTTCCCTGTTACCATATCTCATCTTTAATGTCTTAACACCAAGTTAAACATGCATTGTGGTTTCAGGAGAACCATAGACTTGCTGGTAAGAAATAGGCAAAGAGTATATTGAAAAATGGGCTGTTTATTTGTAGTCTGTGGTTCTGTTTGTACTGGTAGAATATTTGGTTAGAATATATATGAAAGTTACAAATGCTTGTATGATTATACCTGTGATTAAAGCCAAGAAAGAATATTTGAAGTCACTGAATCATAATCTGTAGGGGAGTACTTCTGAATTGCTGTAGCAGAAATAAGGGACACTGAAAAATTACAGTAAGAGAGGTAAAACTCAGAGAATACCCAGTTATTCTGATGTGTGGCTGAAGAGCCAACTGATAGTTTTCTAAAATGAATTAACTCGAAAATAATTAGTTATCAATTTCAGGACATTGATGGAATTGGCATTTTGTAGTAGTTGGTTCTAATATCACGTTTTCATAAGATAAATAAGAAGAAACGGGTGATGTTGAAATACAGAAAGAGTATGTGGTGACACATTTTGAAGTTGATAGAAAGATCTGTCAGGTCACTGCAGTGTATCCACACAAGCAATGTTCTGTTATTGTCTTGGGCGGAAATGAGGCAAATTACAATAAAACTACATTTAGCCAAGAAAGAATTTGTAGCAAAATTGTCCAGATGGTTTATCTTAACCCTGACAGCAAAATATGTTAACCAGATTAGAAATTTAGACTTCAGTGATACGGGAGGGACCGTTTGGAGCAATGCTTCTGTGACTTAGAATGCCCTTGTGACAGAGACATCGTCTTAGACGGCATAGCTGGTGAGTCATTGCTCTGAGGTAGCCAGAACCCACAACCAGCACTAACCCTTTAGTAGTAGTAATCAAATTATTATTGCATAAATGTGTTTGGAGACAGTAACCCAACCAATAGCCTTTCTCTGGAAAGGAATTGTTAGGTTTAATATAAACTTTTTGCCTGTGGGGGTGGTGGTGAGAGGGGGAGCGCTGGTGGCCCTGCTAAAGAGACCGGTGGTGTGCAATGAACAGCCTGACTAAAGACAACAACAGTGAGCAGCCTTTGGGGAATGCTGAGTCCCGCTTAAACATACAAATCTTCCAGATGACTTTGAATCGCTCCAAGTTACGTCCAGTATACAATCAGATAAACTTTGCCTTCTTGCACAACTGCTTTTAATAAGGTCTCGTAGCCTCTCAAAACGGACCCTGCGTTCTGCTGAGATGCAGCGTTGTTGAATACCTGTGCTGGAGAGCTGTATACAGGGACTCAGCTGTATACAAATTGCTTAGGCTGTACATTGCCCGTACTTCTGTCAATGATTTTGAGCACCTACCAGTTTAGCACTGCTTGAAGTAAAGTCAGAAGAAGAGTAAAGAAAATTAGTTCAATTTGCTTTTACACCTTTTATTTCAGGTGTTTTCTTTCATTCAAATTACATAAAATGTATCTACCATCTAATTTTCTGTTGTATTTTTTGCAGCAATATGAAATTTAAAAAATTACTTTGTTAAGAAATTTCTGACAGTTGAGTGTGTCTTCATCTAAATAGGGAAATGCAGAACAGCTTTACAGTAGTTAGGGTGTGGGGGTTTTGTGATTGGTTCCTTGATTGAATTTCTTCGTTGAAATTTTAGTGGTGCAGGTCTTATTTTAATATAAATTTGTCTCTTTTGAAAACCTGAATCTGATATATGCAACTTGGGAACAATTGCAAGTGTAACTAAAGCAAGTTTATTGAGTTTGTTTTAGTGTAATCCCTTCTAAAAGTAAACTTGAGATAGCCTTGAAACATCAAACAGTGTGGTATTTCATTAGCAGTATTTATAGAGCAAAGCAAGAAAGGCAGGCTTGCAAATTCTTCTGCAAGTTGTTACAGCAAAGTAGAAGCCTCAAAAAGAACTGAAGTGGATTAGATCCATTTGTAATTTTAAACTGTAGAGACATCAGTAAAATAGCTGAAAACACACATGAAACATTGGAGAGAGGAAAAAATGGGAGGGAGAAGGGGTACGATAGCCAGTAATGGAATAAGAATGTAAGGGATATGTATAAAGCTTATGAAATATTCTGACCTCACTTAGGATATTGCTTTTGTTCTGGTTACCATATTTTTTAAAGATGTAACATTTGAGAAGGTGAATTTGATTGACCTTATGACTAAAGATAGGAACTCTGAAGAGAGGCTAAAATCATGAATTTCTATAACCTTTAAAGAGCAAAGGTTGAAAGGCATTTAATTGAAAAATATAAAATCATCTGAATTATATATCAATATATAACTGTATTTCTTTTATATCAGAAATTATTATAAAAGGAAGACTGTATGTCAGTTGAGGGGCAAGTAACTCAGCAACCTCTGTGCGCTTGCTCCTTTTGCTTTTCTCTTTCAAGCACAAGATCTAAAAAGCACAAAAGAAAGCAAGGCTTCCGTTTCACTTTTAAAATGACAAAAGCTGATCTGGAAAAATAGAAAAATGTGTTAATAAATGCATGTGGGGGAATAAAATCTGACTAACTCTGAAATGACTCTCAAATATTCAAATGACGTTACTGATCATTGCTGGAGAGGGTTGCAGGGATTCTTCTGGGGGTGCCAGGGGTTGTAATGCTGGTCAGCCTTTTTGAGGCATGCACAAACATTGGGGATAGACCAAAAACTTTTCAAGGGACTTAATTTTTTTTTTTTTTTTTTTTGCATATTTTAAGAGTAAGAATATAGCTATTTTCCTTCCTGTAGGACATAAAGGGCACTGAGAGTGTGTGGGTTCTCTGGAAGTATTGAATACTTCAACCATCACTGTCTTGAGACTAATACAGAAGATGGTGACTGCCACTGGCCAACGCTTTCTCCGGTGGTTGGGCTGCGAGAGGGCTGCTTTTATAAATGTGTGACTGAGTCTTGGTAGTTCACCTGTGGTCTTTGATGGAGACCCTGGTATAACTTTTCAGGAAAACTTGCAGGATTTCGTTCCCCAAAGTTCCCAAGGTGGAGAGAGATTCCATACCCACTGAACGGCCGGGTCCCAGCTTTGAGTCCTCAGGGGAGATGCTGCACCTTGCACACACATAGCTGTATCTGTCTGCTAGCAGAATTCGTCCTCTGAAACAGCAGTGGGAAATGAACCAAATCTGGGGGAAGCTTTGCAGCGCTATCATAGCCTAAAACTCTCTGGAATTACCAAAACAAAGCATTTAATTTAAAATGCATTCCACACATAAACAGGCTCTTAAAAAGAGATTGTATAACTAGATGGGTTTTAAAATTATGCTATTTAAGAAATATTTTGTCTAATTATATAATATTTTAGCTTTATTTAGTCACTGAAGACATTAGCATAAAGAGACAGGCTGGTAAAATTGAGGATGCCTGAATCTTTGAAAACAAATAACATCCAAGAAAATAAGATGCATTTATGGCCTCATGTTTGTAATTTAAAGGTTTAGCTTGAGAGTTTGGACTTTTTTACATCTAAAAACCATACTTGTGGTTTACCAAAAAGAACATTCTTTGTGGTAAAATGCCCAGGTCCAGGTCAGTCTGTATCTGTGACACATCATCCAAGAACCATGGTTTGAAGTAGTTGGTAAAAATAAGAGGCTGATAAAAGGGAGATAAGCAGCAGCAGTATCTCTTATCATGTAGTTTAGTAGGCTTCGCTTAGCCAGTGACTCCAAAAAAGAACGGTATGTACTTAACTTTGCCGTTAACTTGTAGCAATGAAATGACTTTTCTAAGAAATGAAGAACTCTAAGTGGATACGCTCAGTATTACCCTTTATCTTTCATAAACGTCATTTTGTGTAGTCTTGATCTAATAGAGTTTTTGCCACTGATGTCACTGTTTGGATAGAATAATTTGAACATGTTTATTGAGTTCAAATTTGATAGCTTTTAAATGCAGTTCTAATGTGATCTGGTGCTGCTAAGTAGCTTTCTTATTTGCCTCTTTCAATATGCAGTCACATTATTTAAACATTTTATGCCAAAAAGGTTAGGATGTTTTTATTGTTTTGTGTTTTTAAATAACTACCATTTTGAGAAAGGTGTCTGGTCACTTGAGCTTGTATATTGATTGACTCTTACTGTTGAAAGGGATCCATGAGAATGCTGAAGGTCCCATTAGAAAATACATGGCTTGATTTATACTTGATGAGAGCTCCATTGATCACATTCACATACTGAAACAATTATTGATGGAATCTATGATGAACAAGTCATTCTAGTTGTGATGAACATTGGCTTCTAGCAGACGTTTGACACTGAACCATGAGATTCTTTGTTGTTACAGCACATCTGAGAAAATCATTAAGCTTTCTGAAGCCTTTACAGGCTGGGTCTAAGAGTATTATTTTCATTAAGACTCATCAAGTTCGTTTCACATGAGTTTTGACTTTTTGTGGGAGTACATTAGCAACTTTGTGTTATCAGTAGCCATAGCATATATTACAAGCAGAAGTACAAGTGTGGCTCACCTCATTATCAGCATGTGCATGTTTTTCCTTTGTGGACAGTACCAAAGTACCCTATGAGAAAAAGCAGAACCTGCTTAAGCTGTTTAAAGTGTGCATATAACATGGTGAAGGCAAACTGCAGCAGCTCTCCAGAAAAAACTGGAAATCTTTGCAGTTTTAAATTCTTTTGGTTCCTGTATTCTTCTTGTAGAAAGGAAGGTTGAAAATCAGAGAAGTGTCTTTATACAGTTGTTTTAACCAAGCTTACATGACTAGGAAGGGTGTATGCCACCATTCAAAGCAAGTGTGTTTTTGTGTATTTTTCACACTGCAAGTCACAGGATGTAGTTGAGAATTCTTACAGCGGAAGTGGATTTCCAAGAATTCTAACAGTTTTTACAATCTGAAATAAAGAAAACTACTTGTTAAAATAAGCAGGAAAGTCAGTAACCATTCTCCAAAGCTGTTCAAACCATTGACATGGTTATATAGTGTTCTGTAAATGAGATCAAGCTGCTTATAAGCAATTCTTTGCAGCCCATTTCATGTCACGGAACATGAAGGCAAGAAAGCTGTGCTTGGATTATTGGCAAGTTTGTTACTTCTGTCTGTAGTCCAAAGGATTACTACATATGCTTGGGGCTATGAAAACTCCTTCCAAGAGAAACAGGAAGAATTTGTGACCACCCATAAACTACTTGAAGACAAAGCTAGTAAATTCAACAATGCAATGGTTAGAAACTTGTCCAGCAGAGGAATACACTTTATCTCCTTAAAGATCTGAATTGATTTGTGTAACAGCCTGAATAATGAATGTGGATTTTTATTTCGGTTCCCCAAGTGAACGATGCTGTTCCACTCACTGCAAACTTTTTCTTTTAGCCTTGCTTCTGTTCTTTAAGTTAAATTTGCTCAGTGTAATTTTAAATTCAGGAAGAATGGAAAAATGACTCTATCTTGAGAATACAACATGTTTAATTGTCATGTTTGAAAGGCATTGATAATTGTTAGGTTATATAATGGAGGATAGCTTGCAGTTTTACTACCATGCTACTGTTAAAGTCTTTGGAGATCTCTGACCCAGCGTACTCTGGCCTGCAGGCTTGCTGGCAATGCTCTTAACCTTTTTGCACTTGCCATTTTCTTTCTTTTTTCAGTGAAGTGGTGTTACACATAATGAAATAGATAACATAGTAGTTAATACTCGCTTCTTTCCAAGCAGAGTTACTTGATGTCTTATGCCTAAAGTGCATTTAAAAGTCCCTTACGCAGGCAAAACAGGATCGTACTTCCTACTTGATGTGCTGCGTAGCTGATCTGCAAAACGCCTCGCCGAAGGATGTTGAAGGGCAAGCACAAGGCTCATTGTCCTGCATCTTCCAACCCACCTCCCGCATATTTCCAACGTTCTTGAGGACCAGAAATCGGCAAGTCATGAAAGAGTCTTAATGCTAGTAAGTTTTGCGTTGACCTACATCAGAAATGCATGAGGTAAAAAATGTTAAAAACGATTATTCAAACCCACAAAACTTTCCCATTAAAACCAGTTGTGTTCTGCAGTGGTTTCTGCTCAGCATCACTTTCATTAGGTAACCACTAGGGATGTACTACATGTAGAAGAATCAAACAAACGGAGCTGACTCACACTTGGACTTGCACAGATGCATTTGCAGAATGTAGTTCCTGAATAATTTAGAAACTGATAGGAGAGAAGAGATGCAGTTCAGTCTTACAGCTTGCTGAAAAAGTTACCATTCTGTAAACTACTATTTTATTTAAAACTTGGACCACTCACAGCTTTGAATATTTTTTTCTTTAGAACATAAGCTCTTGGGGGGCTTGGGGGAACTACTATGGAAAAATATGACTTAAATGCAGAAGGTGGAGTAAAGGAAAAAAACACCTGTGTTTCCCCCCCCCCCAATATCTCGGAAACCTGCTCCTAAATTATGTTTAAATGAGAAAGCTTTGCAATACCATCTAGTTTCAAAAAATGTATTATTTTAACTAAAAAAAAAAGTGAAAAAATCTAACCTTGTGTTTTCAAAATATTTGGGATTATGCTGTTTGCATCACATACGTACACAGTTCGGAGGGAGTTTAGGCACCATGTGCTTTGAAACACATTAAGATGGTATGTTGTATGCCTGCCAAGATGACTAACAAATTGAGCTCTGGCTAGCTAGCAGCTTGTTGTGCTGGTCTTACATTATATGAGTTTCTGCTGCTAAATGCTCAAATCTGCCCCTTCACCCCTCCCCGAAGTTTGGAATAACTGATGTGAAAATCTCTGGGGAAGCCGCTTTGGTGAAGCGTGGTCGCAGCGCTAAATGCGTTGCTGCGGTACAGAATGCCTGTTAAAAGGCATGATAAAAGCAAAGTGGAAATGCTAGCGGGTTTGGAAGAGCCATCTCTTCACACATCGTCACTCAACATTAAAGTGAGCTAAAATACCAATGTATTCTCGCAAGATACAAGTTGTGGGTTTGTTTTTGTTGACTGAGCTACTTGCATCAACAGATTGCAGGTAAAATGGTACTCCGTTAGAGTTACCTGCCCCAAGAGGCATGGCTTAACTTTGGGTGACATTTGGCAAATAAAAAGTAAGCTTGGGTTTACTATGTTTGTGATGATTTTTTGTAGTGCGTATTGAATCAAGTTAGTGTTACATAAAGAACTTCACAAGCATATGTGAAACCCAAGTAAATTTAGTGATGTTGCTGACATAACAGTAATAAAATTGACAAGGAAGTTATTTAAAAACTGAAGAGTGACACTGGTGATTCTCTACCTTGTTTACGTAAGAATAAATACAGAGGAAGGAAAAGTCCAAAAAACACATGCTCTGAAAACAGAACATATGAATTTTCCTGGCTGATTTCTGTTGTAATTATATTCTGGGTGGAACGCTGTGCAAAACAGTTACTGGGGCGGTTCTGCCCTGGTGCAGAAGTGGGGTGGTGGAGCAGCCTCCAGTGCGCTTCGGGTGCCCCCCGGGGCTGCCCACGGCCGCTGAGCCATGGCCAGAGTGGGCTTCCCCGCAGGGTCTGCCCCGGTCCCTCGAGGAGTGAGGGGAGTGGCGTGATGAACACAGCTGGGTGAAACTCCGACTTTCTTTTGTGATGTCTGGAGGGGATGACTGTCTATAGAGAGCTGCTGTTGAGTAGCATGTTGTTCTTAGCGTGTGGGTGGGTGTCCGTGGACGGTGGGTTTTTCGCAAGACTGTTACCTAGTTAGAGAAAGTGTTGTGGAAAATTTGACAAACTAGTAATTTTGATACGGTGCTGAGATACATCAGTGTGAAGTGAGTGTTTTGCTTTGGCTTTTTCCAAAGGAATCGTTACCTACTCCCCCTTCACGCGTTCATGTTTGTACTGGGTGCGTGGTGGGGGCTGGCAACCGATTTGATTGGGGGGGGCAGGGCGGTTTAGTGAATGAATCAAAAGTTTTCATGTGTTTTTCAGCTTTATTTAGCAATAACTTCAGTGATCCGGTTTGGGAGTGCATTGTTAAGGGCTGCAGAAAAAGTGTCACGGTGATTCACAGTTCTAAAGAGAGATCTCAAACATTTTTCATTTTGAGGAGCCTGTGAAATGTTTTGGAAAGTGAACCGCGTGATGTCTAATTCAACAGTGCAGCAGTGTGCTGCAGAGCAGGGCCTTCTTCTCACCCTTAGCACTGAGAATTTGTTCTGTAGTGTCCATGCCATGAGATAGTAGCAGCATTGACTTGCTACCACATGAGCTCTCTCTTGCTGCAGTTTATTCCCATACCCCCGAAAGCAAGAGGACAGTTCATTCCTTCTAGATGGAGGACATCTCATTCCTCATTACCTAAACTCTTTTTTTCCCCCCACTTGTGTTGCAGATGCTCACAAATGAGAGTTATGTTATGCTATCGGGCATATTTATTAATAAGAAAGTAACTTAAGTAGTTAACATAACAGAAGTTGATTTGACCTGCCGATATGCATTTTTGCAGAATAAACAAAGCCTGTTATCTGAGATTTTATTTATAAGGCTCTGCTCAAGTGATCTGAGATTCCCCCCTTGTTTGCCTGTCCTGCCCTAGACCTCAGCACATAATCTCACTGTACTGCTGCCCTTTTGACATCTGATTGCCCTTTCCATCAGCATCCATCCAAAAGCATATTTGTCTAAAAAGGAAACAATTAAATTCCAATCTCATACAGAAAACCTTTACTTTTCAAAGAAAACATGCTGAAGAAGTCACAAAGTCGTACATGACGGGGAACTCTTGCTAAATCAGAACCATAAGTCATTAGGCCAAATTCAGCTCCTGCCAAAGTAGACACCGAGTCACTGATCTCCATGATATTTTGCCTGTTTATATTAGTAATATTATATGCACTTAGTTTTTATTTGTTTTTCCATTAAATCCTGTAGTAAGACTGCTATAATGCATGTGAGAAGTATCATTAGCATGCAATGGGAGTAACAAGTATGATTGGTAAGCGAATACTGAAATACTGCAAGTAAGAAATGATCTTCTACTTATAACCAGTTGTGGCAGTAGGCTAAAATGTCTGAATTACAGGAAATTCAGTTTAAACAGTGTTACTCTCATCAAATACCTGTATATCCCATTTGGTGAGAATCTAAGAATTATACTGCAACATTTTTTCAAGGTGAGCAATACATTCCTGTCAAAGAGCACAGTAAGGCACAGAAAGAGCAGATCTGCTACTTTCAGTATTTGCACATCCTTCTCTGTAGATCTGCAATGGTCCCACCTGGAAACAGTTTTGGTTTTTTCCCCCCTTCATGCAGAGCATTGCACCCTGATTTTGCCCACAGTCACAGGCTGCATACTTTTGGATCGTAAGTTCGAGCACTGTGTTTTGCGTTACCTGTGGCTGGAAAAAACTTCTTAAGAAGTTACAGATTATTAATAATGTATAATCAGTGGTATAATTGAGTTATACTCTTATAATGTAGGTTTGATAGGGAAGCAGTCCCTGTCTCTTGTCTTCAAAGCCCTTCCGGCGGATGAATTTATTAAAGGGAGTTTTGTCACTGGTGGCTCCATTGTAAGTTTGTCCAGGAGCAACCGGGTAAATATGCAACGTGGTGCTTTTGCGTGAAATGCAAACCCCACTTGAACTGGGTGGCCATCCTCATCAACATCAGCAAAGAAGAAAGATTAGAGCTGGATTCCTATGTCTTGCATGTAGAGTGGTGGAAAGTGAAAGAGATGTTTTTTGTGTGTGTCCCTTTTTTTTTCTAGCTTTAACTGTTAATATTCAGCTGCCACAGGTTATGTCTGTTGAATATATACTATAGATTGAAGGCTGATTATATCAGGTGTAGTGTTACTGTGAAGAACAATTAAGTTTAAAGGACTAATGGCTATGAATGCTTCTTTTAGCTTAATCGAGTACCTTATAAAAATACAGCTAACAATGATACAGTTTCTTCCTTGACTTGCTGTTGAAAAGTGAGGATGTTTGCAATTTGACTTCGGGAAGAAGCATGCAGGCTTGATGGCCGCTGATGAGGTCATAGACTTGGTCTTGTATTCCTACAAGTCTAGTGTGTCTGCAGCATAAAATGAGGAGTGAGCCGGGAGCAGGCTCATGGCTCTTGCTGACAGCCCACATCCTCAGCAGTAGCAAGTTGAAAATTGGTGTGGACAGATTCTACTCCTGTAGTTTTTTGGCCAAGGCCTGTGTTAGCAGTGAACTTCTGAACATAATTTCTAACTGAGAGAACTTCAAACAGTGTATTTTTGTCATTAATTAAATTTCCTGCAGCTACTGTTTAAGCTAGAAATGACCGAAATGACATTTTGGAGGATCTGGTGTGTCAGTGACATTTCCCTGGGTTCCACTTCTCTGCAGGTGGAATTCCCAGGAATTATTAAAGCCCCATTAGCTGATATGGCTAGCTAAATCCCAGCCCAACCTGAATTTGTTATGTCTCCAAGTATGTAGGCTTGAATGCTTGTGGGTTTACGGTGTTCGAGCAACTTGGGCAATTTCTACCTGCTAACAAGACTGTTTAGTCAGTTTTATGTTGCTGAAAAGGGGTCAGCTGGTGCATTTGCAAACCTGCACAGCTACGAGACATGTAAGCTGTTACCTGCTCACTTGTGCGATTTTTTTGGTTCAGTTTAAGACAAGTAAGTGTGCTGTCTTTGGTGGCTGAGAGCTAGACAAGTGTTGGTATTGAAGGTAGACTGCCACTACAGCTGGTAACTTCGCTAACAGTTCAGCCGGCAATGCCGCATGATGTATCATTTAGTCCTTTAGCAGGATTCTTTTTGAAATACGTATAGACGGAGAAATACCTGTTTGCACGAGTTTGTCATAGAGTTGTTGGGGAAAAGAGATTCAGTTGCACGTTTGTCTGTTTGACAATTAAAATCACAGAAAAAGACTGGAAATGCCTTCCTATTTGATATTCAAAGGTCAAGCAAATTCAACTAAGTGAATTGAAAAAACGGGTCTTAAGAATGAGGTTAGTATTTTTTCCCAGCTGTCTGACTGACAGTTTAATGGAGATTTTATTCTGTTAACGATGTCACTGAAATATATATTTCCTTGTTTGCGTCTGTCATTTAACAGGTTTAATAATATTCTGCTAGCTTCATATAGGGTTTTTTGTATAGAATCATCTCTTTTTCACTCCTTGCATATCTTTGGCAGCCAAGTCTTACTTACAAAAGAAAAAGCTTGCGATGTTCTGACCAACTAAATGTCCCTACAAATAGTAATGCATTTCGCTAGTGATTCCTTCTAGAAAACAATACTAAAATATTGGTGTAGTACATAAGCCTTTTACCACCCTTGAAAACCCAGCTTGAACCTTGAGCTAGTCATTTACATGATGTTTCCTTGGGATTACCTACATTCTTGTCCACTTTGACCTTGTAATTTTGCTCACAGTTGGAAATGTAATGCAGAGTGACTAAGATAATGTTGTTTACACAGACTTTAAGTGGAGTGACATTATAGTCAAGCAAGTGTCACATCACCCAAAGTGAAGGAAGACTTAATTACCATAATCCCGTGAATACTAAAATTCCTTAGCCATGTGTAGCATAATAATGTAATGTTCTGCATGGTACATTTAATATCCTGAAGGTACTGTATTAACTCTCAGGGATCTTTTAGTTATCTTAAATCAAAAGCAAACAGATTTAGAGCGGGTCAGGAGAGGTTCTGTGGTTAATGTAGATACTTGGTGCACTAAATTGCTAAGATCTTCCTTTAAAAGTATAGTTCGACAGGCAAAACAAAACTGAAGAGACTGTACCAGCGTCTCTGTTAATCCAATGGGTATAGTCTGGGGCAAGCATTTCTGCAGGCCACAAAAGCTGAAGTTCATGAAATAACAAGAACAATAGGAACGAGATAGTAATAAAAGCATACCGTGTCATGGGAAACATACTGTTAAGTGGAGAGGAGTGTTAAATACTGCACGACTGGAACAATTTGTTCCTTACATTTTCAGCTGATCCTGCCTTTTGCTGATACTTGGCATGCCAGCCTTATGTACTCAACCAGAATAAGAAGAGAGATCTTGAATGAGTATATAATCAGTAAAGGCAAATCGTGAGCAATTATCGTGCTTCACAAAGAACTAAAGTATTTGTCATGCTCTCTTCTGAGCGCTGTGTAATCATTTTATAAAAATGGAGCGATTATTCTTAATATATGTTGTTTTTATTTCAGTAACGCTAAGCAGTAGTGCATGGCGTACTGCATGCCTTAAACCCATGTGTCCTAAGAATCAGACTGTTTAACAGCCGAAAGAGGCTATTTGGACAAACGCAGCGTACAGTTGATAGGTGTTTTCCTTCTACTACTTGAGAGTCCATAGAGTTCTCCAGAACCTGCCTGGCCCATTGTCCTGTCATCTGGGCTCTGCGATGCTGTGGGCAGTGGCTGACACCGACAGATGGATTCAGCAGCACAAATGAATAACCCAGTGTGATTTAGTATTGCTTGCAAGGTAAGTTTTGAATTCGCATCTTAGAGAGAGTAGCAGATAGAGTGGTTAATCTTGGGAGGGATTATCATTGTTGGAACTGCTTTTCAAAATAACTGTTAATATGTAATTAAAGTTTACCTAATGTCTAAGTTTTGGCTCTCTGAGGACTGAAAAACAATATAAATTTAGAAGAATGTGTGAAAAAAATGAACTTTAAACTAGTAGTATCTGCTTCTAGCTTATGATATTTGTGTACAAACAAGCAGAAGCACTTGAGTAGTGAGTCAATAGGTGTTGGTTTGCGCTGGCACAACAAAGTTTCTGCGTTGATTTTTCCCTTTACTTAGAGCGGTGTGCAGTTGCCTTTAATGGAATTGATCTTATTCGTGGAGAGAGGATGGGAGATGACTCTTGTTTATTTGTAAGGATTTTTAAAAATGGATCCTGGCACTAGGGATGCTCTGTGAAAGGAGGAGGGTGCGTGGCCTGTGTTAAGGTTTTGGTGTGTTACAGCAGCCTTTGACAGATGTTCCTTAAAACATCTTGAAAAACATCATCCTTAAAATTCCCTTCCCTGGGAATTAAGAGTCTGGGGGAAAGATAGCACGGTACCCTGCTGTAGTCTCCTGTGGCTGTCCAGGAAGGCATATATTTTTTAAGAAGCAGCAATGCCAAAAGGAGCACAGCTTGCCCCTTGTGCTGCACGTCGTGCTTCCTCCTCGCTGAAGCCCAGCCTGTCCTTCTTTCAAGCTGACGTGTGCTCCCCCTTTAGTTTTGTGCCCCCAATTGCCTCTGTCTTAGGAAAAAACAGTGGGCGAAGGCGAAGATCAATAGCCAACGAGTATTTCGGTGGTAATACCGAGCATCAAATCCTTTACAGCTTTGACGTATGCTTCCAGGAAAAATAAATCAGAATTTTGAAGAATGAAATAAGTATAGCAAAACTGAAACCATTAGGCGTCGTTCTGATACAGACAGGCTCTCTGCTCACTGGGGTGTTAGTATTAACACACAGATGTGGAGACGTGCTAATACATAATAATTTTCAAGGTACCTTTTTTGTGTATGTGTAAAGTGAAGCGCTTAATCGCTGATCAGTAAAAATAATGTAGACTTGCTGTTTCTCAGATTGTTTTTGTAAAATTAAGTCATGCTTAATGCTGCTGGTTGCCAAAAGTCTCTCCTTGCCCTATAGTATCCACTTGTTATATTAGGAGCTAAATAATAGAAGACAAACCAAATGCAAATCACAGAGAATGTAGATTATACATGAGAAAAGTTTTGTTGCTATGGATTACACAGTTTTTTCTTAAACTTCCTCTCTTAGCAGCAGTTGCCTTGGCTGTTCTGTGTACTCATTCATGCATCCATGCACTCTCTCTGTTGTCTCTGTTGGTACATTTGGGGCTGCCACTTGACTATCCGAAATGGGACTAAAAGGCTGTGGAGAAGACAGAAGCAGCGTTTCATTAAAAACCACCTTTGCGTAAACTCCTATTCCAGCCCGTGTGTTTTTCGGCGGGTCCTCCTGCTCGACGGCTGCTTGTGCGCAGATTAGTTTTCATTGCTTCAAGCTGACCAGATTTTCCTTTGAAATAAGGGCACGGGAGCTTTAACCTTGCCGCTGTGGGG
>NW_010544390.1:0-5649 GCF_000687285.1 Phaethon lepturus
TAATAAATAATAATTTATTATTATCCCCATCCCATCTACAGGAGAGTCACTCATTCACCAGATCCTTGAAAAAGAGCAGTCACATCCATTTGTTCATATATTCCCTGGAACCATCATTGATGTTTTAGTGAACCACATGCACTAATGCTGTTCTTTCTTGGTTTTGTGTTGTCTACTTTTTTTTTTATTTAGTGTGAAAGAACTGTTTTGATTGCTTATGGGCCAGAAGAAGCAGCACAACTGCACTGAATGTACACAACTTTCTGGCACAGTAGACTGAAGTAAATACAATCTGTAGTGCATAGGACAAAGGCAACTCCAAAATCATCAGGCCCGGTCTTCACCCATCGTAGGTCCCATGCTTTTTCTTGCCACTTTAGCACCACTTGTTATTGCAGCAACATTATTTTTCTACTCTGTCTGTCTCAATTATTTGCTCCTGCACAGACAGTATATTCCCTTCCCCCCTTCTCTTCTGTAGGCTGAGAAAAATGTGTTATTAACTACTCCACTCATAATATATTCTTTATATATGTATTCTTAATATATTATTTATATATAACCTTCCCAATAATCTTTCTCTCTTTCAGCTCACATTTGTCTGTCTTGAACTTGTATCTCCTACTGCACACAGTAGTACAGATGATATGTCATTGATGCCTAATGTGGTGGCATTAATACTTCTCCATTTCTGCTAGACATACTAATGTTTAAGGATTGCATTTGCATTTTTCACAGCCTCATCAAATTGGTAACTTATCATAATCAAGATGATAGCTAATATTATCAGGTCCTTTTCTTCTTTTGTCCTTTTTACGTAGTCCCCCTGGTTTATAGCAGAAAATCTTGTTATTTGTCTGGATGTACATTACTCCTGCCTCTTACGCTTTTGCATATAACTCCATTTCTATCATGGGAGTCTGCAAAGCCATTCATTTTTTCCCCTTATGATATTTAAACCCTTGTACCTAAGTGTCTTCAGCACATTTCAATAGTGCACTCTCACTTTGCATCAAATATATTTATGAAAACGTTAACTAAGATTAGTTGCAAGAACAAGCCTTGAAAAACTCTGCTCTAAACCTCTCTCCAGCCAACAGTTCTCTTTCCACTAACTTCATCTTTTGTTTATCTGCTGTCTTCTACCTCACATTTCCTATCCCAATGGCGATCTTTACTAATGGTTTCCAGTGCAACACAGTACCATAGGCTTTACAGAACAATATGTAGACCTCCTTTGTCTGAAAAATCAATCCCATCAAGAAAAGATATCACATATGCCTTTGAAAAACCTGTGGGTTTTTTAATCTTGTTTTTCATTCTTATCCATGTTTTTTATTGTTCTAACCTTTAATGTCTATCCTAAAACCTTATTTGCCAGAGACCACGACAGTTATCCACCAGAGTTACTCAGACCAGAGCGATGATCCACCGTAGCACAGACTATATTCCCTTTTTCTTAGAAAATGTGGCATGAAAGGCCCCATTTGCTACTGTCTATTCCAATAGCACCACCTCTGAATGTGAAAATGTCCTGAAGACCCTTGCTCCTGGGCCTGCAGTTGTACATCCGTATACTTTTTGGATGATGGGCTCTAACCCAGGTGCTCTGTCCTTTTTGACCTGAGCAACTTCAGTTCTCTGAATTTTGCTTTTCTTTTCCTTGTTGCAACACTCTAAGTTTAATTGGTGATGCTGCCTTCACCTTCTTGTCTTGTGTCGACCTTCCTATTGAAGGCACATTGAAAACAGTCACTAAGTTTGTGCATGGTGCCAACAGTGTCGTAGACTGATGCTCATTGCCTCCCCCTCCAGCTGAACAGCTATGATCTGAATCCCTGCTGGTCAACTCCATTTATGGGACTTGGATTCCTGACCCTCCAGTCCACATTACTGGAGAGGTCACTAACTCCTGAGGCATTTTCCATGCTTTGGATATTGTCATAACTTTGCACTGAGTCATGCACTGTCTGTGGTTCTGATTGATAGAAATGCCCCAGCCCACAGAAAAAAAGTTAAATTCCTCCACACAGGCTGTCAGATAGCCCCAGGCAGGATTCTTAATATGCCTCATCTCTTCTCTCATAAACCACGTGTTTTTCCCCGTGTTTAACACTTCTGTTCAGAAGCTCCCATCTCAATTTAAGTGGCAAAGTGTTGGTGCCTGCACCCCATCATAAACAATGGAGATCTAATAATTCAGACAATGAAGTCCAGAGGTCTCTTCAGTTCCTCCTAATGACAATGCTTAGGGCTCAACTGAATTGCCTTGACACAGGTCTCTAGTGATGTTTGAGAAGCCCAAAGTATCTCACGTGGCCTCCAACTACCGGTCCAGCAGTAAATAGTACTGAATTATGACAGATGTTGCACAATTCAAAGGAAATGGAGGAGGAGAAAGGAGTAAACAAGGGATTAAGCATCCAAATATTAGAATTTGTAGAATATTTTTCTAGTAACAACTAAAATGAATGTTGTGCCTTTCTTCTCCAAAATTTTTTGTTTTGGAAGCCCAGAAGTGATCATTCCTGCAGCTGGTCCATTCCCTCAGGATTTCTGAGGATGTTGCAGGGAATATGGATGGTTTGTGATGCTTCCACACAGTCGTGCTGCAATATGCTTATGTGCTCGCTTCTGTTACTGAGAAGCAACTGTCCAGAGCACTACAAAATTTACCACTGGGATGCTTAGGGTCACTCCTTCATATATACTTATATCTCCCACACATACAGCATCAGGCAATAACAAAATTAAGAAAGGTCCTGAAATGCACCTAGTAGAGCTTAACTGTGTTTCCTTATCTTCCACAATTTGCAATTAATTTAATTTTTTTTGCCTTTGCAATTTGTTTTTGTCCTGGATTTTTACACAGGTCTGTGTATCACTCTTTTTGGCCACATCAGAACAATTGAGATTTGTAGAAGTAAAATGATATACTGCCAACTAAAAAGCTGTCAGGTTTTAACAAATACGTATTCTGGTCCAAAGAGCAAGGATCTGCTCTACCAGAACTCTTCTAATATGCTGTGATAGCACATCCTACTCCCTTCCCAAGGATAGCTGGGGCTCTTCCAGCCTGCTGGCAAGGCTGTTGATGTGCATTAGCATTGGCCATTCTCTGCTGGGGCTGGAGGCAGAAGAGCAGGTCGGGAAGTGTTTCATGACTACAGAAGAAGTAGTAGGATGTGGAGAAAGTAGTAGGTTCTATAGGCCTATAGTGCCGTAAAGAGTGTTTCTGCTTTTTTGGCTTCGGAGCAGGTCTTGAGCTGGCCAGAGGCAGACCAGAGTGATTTCTCTATACTTGAAACCAATCTCTTCTGGGCCTCTGCGCTAAATGTGGCGGATTCAGTAACTGAAAATGCAAAGGGCTTCTTCCCTCTACCAACTGTGAAGACAGCCAAGTGCTAACTCTGCCCTCACAGCACTTAATACGTTGATTAAAGATTATTACAGCATAAGGACGGATCTGATGAAATATAGTAGGCCTATCTAGTTACAAAACAGGGGTGGGATTACAGTATTCTTGCATTTTACCCAGAAAAAGGCAAGATTTCCTTTCAAATGGCATGCACCTTTTTACACTAGAGATAATATCTGTTAAAGTCAGTGATGAAGAGAAACAGAAAATAATATCAAGGTAACCTTTCGTAGGTAGATGTCATACTTTATATGAGGGTATTGAGTATTCATTCTACCTGCCAACTTTGCCTTCCCTATATCCTCAGACTATCATCGGTACAAGAACATCCCTAATATAGTAATACTAATATATTAATCTACACAGTTTTTTGAGGATTTCTTTTCTGTGTATTTTCTAGATGGGGAAAAAGGGGGTTCTTCTTCAACTTCAGTTTGGAGGATATTTGCAACAAACCAGATCCCATGCAAGAATTCTGATTTTTGGGTTTTTTTGGTATGGCTAAAACTGACTAAGTCTTCTTAATAGCATTTTGGTATCTTTTCAAGTTGGAAACCATTCTACTTCTGATTAATTCATACTGCCATGCAAATCCTAGAGCTATGCAGATAAGCTTAATGCACCACACTACAATATCTGTGTTGTAAACCTAAGGGTATTCATGGGCTTTTCAAGTGAATGCACATTCATACGTGAAGTAGGCAACGCAGAGTGAATGAGCTACATTATGTGAATGTGCTCAACAGCTGAAAAATGAACCGTGTCATGGATTTCAGCTTCATGGAGTGAGCAGCTGAATTTGATGGTGACACTGAAAGATTGTTCTTCTGTGTGACTCGGTTCGATTCACTGGCCTGACAATGTCCTCTTCTTTGTGAATTCTTCGCACCTGTAGGTGCGCAACACTAACAAAGGTCTAATTCTGGCAGTTAGCAAATTCCAAACTATTAGCCTGCCAAAGTAAGTGCAGCAATTTTTCTGATTTTGACATTGCTTGCAACACTCATTACATGCTGAAGAATAGCGTTAAACTAACTGATGCATTCTTTGAAAGCTCAGTTCCAAGATTTCACGTCAGAAAAATATTCGTGTTGAGGTTGATAGACTCTCAAGAAAATTATAGAAAGTATACCATCCCTAGACTGTAACACTGCCAACCTGAAGCCAGATAGAATGGTAACTCTTTTTTCCCCTTAGGCCACTTTGTAGTAAATTCTTTGCCAGATAGAGAGCAACAAGCCACTAAATAAATACTACAGATTTTTCAGGAAATCTAAGGTGACATTCCCAAGTCAAACCACAGGAAATCCCTACAGACTTTAACCGTAGATTTTCTAATTCATATGCCCCAAATAAATATTAAAACCAAAACCACAAGTGACATTCTCCTTGCTGCTTGAGTTCTACACTGAACTGTCACAATATTAAAGCAGTTTGTACCCAGGTTGTTTATAAAGAAAATAGTGGCTGTCACTAAGCTAAAGGAAAAGGGAAATAACTGTCTCCCTGAAAGCATGAGGCTTGTTTTTTACTAACCAACTTTTGCCATGATCCCCAGTTTAACTGTAAATCAGGGTTTCAAAAAGGAAAGGGCAATAAATCATTCCATGTGGAAGAAAAACTAGCCCAAGTTTATATTGCAGTAGAAATGCCAACACCATCTTGGAATTCATCTTTAGCAATAATTACACATGAAAATGCCACTGTGAAACCATAAATCTTCCAACCGTCCTGCACATCCCTAGAAATAGGCAAGGATTTCTTGAAAGCCTCTAGAAGTCATGCGTGAATTACAGGACCAAAATACAAATTCAGCTGAGATGCTGAAGCATATTGCTGATTATATGCTGATAAACGATGTGTTCTACATTCTTATTTGAGATTGGATTAAGTAGTTCAAACACACACACAAAAATGGAGATGTGCTTGATTCAGTGTACAGCAGTTATCTCAGATAGTGACCTAGCCTGGAAGCTAGGCTGTTGAATTCCTCTCTATGTGATCAATGACGCAGCACAAGATCCAAAATGTCAAATGAAATAACACACGATTCAGAAAACCTTCTGGAAAGGCCCAGACAAAGAGAGCAGAGGAGCTGCAAGAGGCCATGCAAGGACAAAAAGGACAAAAGAGTTTTGTTTCTGATTGCTGCCTATCCAAGACAACCTAAGGACTGCATGTTTCCTGAAGTAGTATAGATTTTTTTTTTTTTTTAATAACAACTTTTTTCC
>NW_010544390.1:5765-7121 GCF_000687285.1 Phaethon lepturus
AGAGTGTTGGCTAAATCAAATACGTAGAATGGATCATGCCCTGTGTGCCCATTTAGATACATCATGGAAAGAGATTTGATTTCACCAGTGGTGGTAAAGTACATACCTAAAGGGGCACTTCATTTAGGAGAAGTGGTTCGTGGGGTACCAACATTTTACGTGCCCGTGCCAGCTGGCTGGCACACCACCCCTGCTGAGCTGGACCTGTCAAGGGGGTCATGTAGAACCGGGAACAGCTTTCTCTGTGCAAATCTTACTCTCATTTCTTGGGCAGTGCTATTGGACCATGGGCTGAGGAGCATACCTGTGAAATGCCTGCTCTCCACTTCTAGAACTGGTCCCGTCGTTCAGGCATGACTTCTAGAGACTTTCAAGAAATTCTTGCATGTTTCTGAGGATGTGCAGGACGGTTGGAAGATTTAAGGCAACATACTTAATTTCTCTTCGAACTACTAAGTCTGAGTTTAAAATAACCCTTTTCAGGGGTACAAACACCTGGAAACCATTGTGACAGCTTTTAAAGCTGTCTTAAGGATGATGTTTGCTGCCATTTTTCTCTTTCCTCTTTTAAGTGCCAGTTACCAAGTGGAACCCTTTTATTTGGCAAACGTGTATCTGTACTATGTCGCAAGAGACTTTGAACTAAAATGAGCAGGAATAAAAGCAAGGACGTCCCAGTAGTGTCATTAACTTAATATAAATTGGGTTATTTTATATCTGAATATCTGTGACCAGGGCACTTCGCAATGCCATAAAGCAAATAAAAAGTGCAACACAAACATAAAAAGTTCACTCTCCTAAAAATCACAACTATATGAGCCCACTCAGTATGTGACAGCAGGTGAAGAAGATGGTGAGGGAGGGGAAGAATTGGAAGCATAATAGAAGACATCACTAACACGAATCTTAAAACATTAAACTCAGCTGGATCTTTGCTCAGGACCTGCTTAAATGCCCTGCTACACCAGCGCAGGCTGCCAGGCCATCTCTCTCCGGCTGTGCCTCACTGAAGTCAGAGCTGTTCAAACCAAAGATGAAAAGGACTGCTGAGCCCTGACTCCAGACCTGCTAGGAGAAGCTCGTGGCCTCAAGGGCATGCACAGATTTGGTCAAATTGGCAGCACGTTGCCTCGTGAGGGATGCCAATGAATCACATGAAAAAAGGACACCGTCAACTGTCCAGGAACCTGACGCAGTTCACAGGGAGATGAAAGCACCAATTGGCTTCCTTGTACAAAAAACTGATATGAAGTTTGCTCATATTTGATATGATGCTCAGAAGTCCTTCTTGAAAGGTAAATAAAAATGGCTTCTCGTCATTTGTTCTTGCAGTATTAAAGGAGAGGGAAAGAGGGG
>NW_010544390.1:7152-15163 GCF_000687285.1 Phaethon lepturus
AGGCAAGGGGAGAAGGCTGGCTCTCATTAGAAGCAGAAAAAGAAGAACAAGAATGACAAGACCTGAAAGAAGTGAAAACCACAGCAGTCTCAGCCCAAAGTGTTATAATTTCCACAGTGTGCTCGACTAGGGGCCTCGTAGGATGAACCTGTGTAAAATCAAGGCTGGTTCATGTTTCACCAGAGTACCAGGGGACCAGGCGTCTAAACCTGACCATGGCACCGAGCTGCTCAGCGTGTCAGAGGAGCTGCTGCTGCTCCTCTGGGCCTCCGCTCCTCCGCTCTGCTTCTCTGACCATTTTGCCTTGAAAAATTTTGGGGCAGGCACCCCCAGACACTGCATTTGTGCAGGGTGTGGGGCATGGCAGACATCCCCAATCCAGTCCCACCTCCTGCTTTCTGCTGCAGTGACGTAAGACAAGATGGGCACAGGCATAGAAGCAGACCAGCAAAAATTGTGAGAAAGATCTAGTGGCCCAATGCGTTTAAATTCCAGGAATCTTCAGGTACATTATATATTCAACTTACTGTTGGTTTTATGGTCAGGAGCCAATTTTGCCTTAATGAAAATAAAGGAAAGTGATGAAGTTCAGAGGCTATGCAAATGGAGATTAATATACACTTTAAAAAAGGTTATTTAACATTTTTACTGCTTTGAAACTATAATGCTTTTTCATTTTGAACATTTTCAGGATTATTAGCTTTGCTCAGTTTTAATACAAGAAATGTATACTTATGACATGGAAAGACAAGCCTGCAAAAGTTACTGCAGGAGGTGCATTGCAGAGTGAGGACTATATGGATGCTGAAAGACTCCATATATTTAAAGGCAGTCGTGTTGGGGGTAATGATGACTGAGTCATCATCACATACTGCATGTCTGTGTGTGTCAAAATAGGAGTAATAAATATAGTCATAAGGCAAACCTGTGTGACTGAGTAATGAAGAGGCTGAAGAAGACCTACTAGCTGGAATAATGATGGCTGGGAGGGTTGTTTGTTATGATAATATGTGGTTTGCTTAATGAGGAGCGGGGACAATAAAAACGTCAAGATACTGCACTGTATATTATAAACCAAGAGATGAAGGAAAAGGTGGCCAAAGATGGCAGGCAGATTTTGAATAGCTTATGGTATGTGCTCAGTGCATCGCAGAGCTAGCAGAGTATCTTTCTTCCCGGAGTGTTAGCATCTGTGGCTTCTGCAAAGCGTGGCCAGCACACTTCATCTTCAGTGCGGGGAAGGCAAATGGACCTTGGCACACCACACTCGAGAAGCTGCTGACAACTGTCACAAGCTGCTGGTGGGACAAAGACAAGTTGTCTTGTTCAAGGAAAAAGGGATAAGTGACTCTGCAGTGCGGTTGTCGGCGTTCCCGCACCGAGAGAGGGTTAGAGGCAAACAATGAGTTTCTAATTCCAAAACGCAAAATGGTTTCGGAAAGGTGGTACCTCGTTTGCAGGTATTTCAGTGAGTGTTTGCCATTAACTTCAGGAGATTAAGCATTTATTCTTCAGATGTTTATGAACCAAAAATGCTCTAATATTGCGCAGTGGCTTAGCACGGATGTCCTAACATGTCAATTGTGAAATAAATTATCTGCCTTGAACTTCTCAGTTAACAGAAGCGGTGAACCATGCTGCAACTTCATTGGTAATTTTCCCTATGTAGATAAATAATTTCCATCTAGATTTCAGTGAAGTCTTTATTTTTGACCTGTGATAAAAGTGTCACGATGATTTAGTGATTTTTCTCAGTTGGATGTATTAATAACCGAAGTATTAGTTATTTTTGAAAGTACTAGAATTTAATCAACATGAAATGCATAAGAATTCGTCGGTGTTTATCGCCAGTAATAGATTATCATTATCTGTTAGTTATCACTCTACTGCCAAAAGTAACCAGCGAAGAATATTAATGTTTGGGAACAACCCATCTCGTCCACGATGAATATACCCAGTTTTCCGTGCTGTGCAAGTCAAACATGATATTAGAGATCAGTTTGAGCATCACTGGACCATTCGCAGGGCCTGGGTTGCTGAAGAATCAAATCATGGAGCAGATCATTACCTGCATTGAGTTCCCCTTGACATTTCTCAAACAGGGACTAGGTTAATAGTTGAGAGCTGTCGTAGGGAGCTGGCGTGGGCATCCCCCTCGCTCCGTCCTCCGTCCACGGTCTCTCACAGCTCTGAATGGGTAATCACACCCGAGAGCCTGGTTGTGTGCGCTCTTACGCCAATCTACGTACCCTTCGCTTGTTGTGTTTACTTGAGCGGGGCTGTTAATGAAACTGAAGATTCGCTGAGGTGTCTGCAGGGTTGGGTGCCTAATGAGCAGAATTCTTAATGGGCCATAAAACCAATCAAGGTTTTCATACCGTGTAAGCAAGCAGCGCCGTTTGTGGAAAACAAGAGCCTCCCCGAAAGCTACTGTTATGCAAATATCATCACACTCGGGGCGTACATTAAAGCAGCCCTCGAATTGCAGCCTTTTGGCTTTACACAGGAAATAAAATGAGCTCAAAACAGGAGGGAATAATGCCAGTCGATTTGCAAGATAAAGATTAATAAAAGAACTCATTGCATGCTTTACGCTGAAATTTTATGGTTACCTTGCTGTAAATTTTTTTAAAAGACTTTTTTTCTAACTTTCTGTTCTGGAACTATGATTCATTCACACAAAAAGGTTATATGAGAAGCACAATTTTTTAGTTCATTCAGGCTCGCCTATTCAAAGGAGAGAGGCTTTTGTGAGATTCACCGTTGTTCAGAGAAGGAATTAGTTTTATTAGCAGTGTGTCATTCACAATGTGCCTTACACACCTACCAGCCTCCTCATTTCATTTTTTTTTTCCAATTTGTTGGTGCTGGAGTGGTTTGGGGTTCTCGGTATGAATAAAACCCATTGTATGCTTTCTATACTCTCACCCCAGGGTGGCATTTCCTCCTGACCAAGGACACAGGACTCTTAAAAAAAGAAAGGGAGCACAGACAAAAAACCAAGATGTCAGCGTTACCAACTGATTTAACCACAAAAATCTTCCTGCCTCATCCGTTCCTGTATCTTTACTCCCTGTTCTTTGCACCGCACTAGCTCAGGAGCCTTCCCTAGACCTTTTGTTCTCTTTGCTAAAAGCCGCCTGCGCGTTGCCAGAATTAATTCTCGCTCTGGGGACAACGCCGAGGCCGTGGGCTGCGTTGGAACCGTCGCTGCTGGCAAAGCCGGGTCAGATCCCACGGGGCGCGGGGCGTCCCTGGTCCCTGGCGAGCGGGCACAAGCAGCCTCAGCGGGAGCGGGAGGACGAGAGGCCCGCATCTCCTCGCCAAGGATGCTGCTGTCGTACCGCTGGTGCCCGAAATCGGCCGTAAGCAGAACGTAGGTATCTCAGTTTAAGCAAACGCGCAAGCCAGCCCTCCTGCAGTGGCTACAAATCCATCGGGGGTGTGATTATATCAGCACTCACATATAGGTGACAGAGTTCTGTATTGCATCAAATATATATCAAGCATGTGTAACAATTTGGTTTGTAGTCTCATAAATTAAAAGTCCAGGGGGAACTGCTGGTGACCATCTCTTTGACTGTCTGCATATGGCAGACTGTAAGTTTTCTTCAAATTAATTGGAGCAAGAGCATCTGTTCCAGAAAAAATTCAACTGATTTTTAAATTTCCAGTACTGTAGAAACCAACAAGATAAGCAGACACGGAGAATCCACATACTTAATGATTTGCACCCTGTTTCTCATCTGAAGTTTTCTATCTTTGACACCAGGCCACTGCCTGCTGTTACGCTTTTCTTTGTAAAGAGCCTTCAAACTCCTGTTCCATAAATCGGTAGCTATAGACTGTGATCATATTTCTTCCTTCTGCATAAGTAAACCTGAGGGAGCTCCTGGATAATTTCCTTATTTAGCATGTTTTTTCCAATTGCATTCTTTGGTTTTTGGCTTTTTTCTGAACCCTCCTCATGTTCTCAATGTCTCATCCAGAGTGGAGGTTATGGATAGTCCACTTTGGTGAAGGTCATGCATGATGCAATGATGATGGATGCACCCTCCTCCTCCTCCCTCTCCTCCTCCTCCTCCTCCTTCTCGAGCCTGTCCTGGTTCTACAGCCTCTGATCACAGCTCGTGCAGTCCCATTGGTGTAGCGTGGGCTATTGAATAGCATCAGGCATATTTTATGTTGCTGAGGTCTTTTTCAGGGTCTCAGCATATCTGCAAGGTCAAGTTCTGTAAATGCAACCTGTGTTCTGCAGTTACAGGTTATCAACTTCATATCTGGCTGCATTAAAATGCCCATGGGTTTCTTGTGTCCATGCTAATACATGATTTTTTTGCCACCTTGAAATTTCTCAGTCATGATTTCTTTTCTTTTTCTTTTTTTTTCTTTTCCCCTCTCTGAATCACTGATTAAGATGTTCAGTAGATAAAGAGTTGGGAATTGATCTTTGTGGGACCTCCTTAGAAACCAACGCGCTCCTGAATAATTCCCCATTTACACATGCCGTTAAGGGAACTGTCAAACAACTTTCAATCCATACTGCTAAGAGAACAGCATTAATTTTGACACTATTCATGCCCCAGTGGAAAGGAGAACATTCCAGGGCTGCTGTATTTGACCAGAACACAGTTGAACCTGCAGCTGTATTTGAGTTTTCATGGGATTCAGATAGCAGACAGCTGGCTGGCCATCTCAGCCTGTTCCAGCTTAATATTTCCATGGTTTTTTGAAAAAGAAAGGCAGACCTCTGCAGTGATGTGTTGCCAACTTTTTAAGTCAGAGGTCCCATAAAATTTTCCCAGCTTGATGTGATAAATCTAAATTAGTGTTTGTAAAAAAAAAAAAAAAAAAGAAAGAGAAAAAGGGCTGTGGAATCTTTTAATATATTTTAACTCTTTGTGTGCTTTCCCGTAATACAAGGCAAGAATAACATGGCAAAAAAGCCTGTCCTAATTAGATACAACACAAGCAGCTATAGTCTACTCCGGGTAAATACACAGAGGATATTTGCAGAGCCCAGTTTGTGCACTGGTAGATGGGGTTTTGGGGAGAAGAGCTGCCAAATGTTTTCTGCGGAGAGGTTTTGCTGCCAGTCTGCCGGACCCTTTGAACACCCCGAGCCATTACAGTCACAAACTCTCTGCTCTTCAGAAGCGACCGGGATGCACCCCGGAAACCATCCTTCCCTGGGCGGCAGAGAACCGTATCCAGGACACTATATGCTATATACTTCCCAGAGCCTCCCTCGGGCTTGAGGTAAGGCGTAAGCAGCGGAGGGTGCCACCTCCCTCTGTCAGTACGGGTGGTGGGAGAGGGGCAGGCAGAGGGGCAAGGGGAGAGGTTCCTAGACGGGGCTCAGGCCAGGGAAGAGGGGGATACCCGGGGTACCACCCAGCTCTTCCAGCTCAGGTCCTTTCTCAGCTCTAGGACAAAGTGGCTAGATGATGTTTGGGGTTTTTTTTATTGCTATCAATCAGATGGGTTAGCCACAACCACAGTCAGGGACGAGGGGAAAGATGCTTGGCAGGAAAAAAAAATGGTTCTCTCAGACTTTTCGGCCCACAAATGTTGTGACTGGTGCTGTATCTGCTAAAACGAGCAATATCTTTCTTTTTGTGGGGGAGATAACACGAATAGGTGGAAGCAACAGGTAAGTCTGCAAACCCAGCCTGAGGGTCCTGCGCTTAACTGAGCGACTCCAAACTGAGTGGGGGAAGATAGAGATGGCTCTCTTGGGCTAAGATAGTCTATTTGTCATTTATGAGAATGATCCCTACTTTGAAGCATAATAATCCATGAATTGTTTATATGCAAAAAAAAAAAAATCATATATTCCTGGAGAATGGAGGGTACAGAGGCACTGTAAACTTCTTTAAAACAAGTCAACAAAACACAGGCAAACCACATGGTGTGCAAAAGTCAGCATCTAGACCCGGATGGGTGAAAGCTGAGCAGGCCTTTCCTTCCTCACCCAAGTCTCCACTTGAAATCACCTGTCTTAATTTTATAATTGTGAGACTGACAGCCACTAACCCAGGCACACTAGAATAATTAGGTAAGAGAAAAACTAATCCCTTCCAAATATGAGGGAAGTAATGAAGGAAGTTTCCTATCAAATGTCCACTTTTTAGGAAAGACAGCAAAATCAAATACAGGAAATAGAGCAGGTGTACATGCCTCATTTTTCTTGGCCTTTCTAAAGAGTAAAAATATCCTTGCTCTTTCCTGTAAGAACACAGACTGGTTCATTTGTGGAACAGATTACTATGCAATTGCAGCTACCAAAAAAAAAAAAAAAATTGCCTATTGCTCGGCTATAACAGACAAAATTGCTTTTTGCAGCAAGTAAAAACAAATTTGGCACATCACTCACTCGTACAACGTTTTTCTGCCGCTCGCCTACCCCACGCACTAGATACACGTGTGTCGGTTGTGCTTGCGTCATCTTTAAAAGCCTTAATGACTGACTCATTTTTGCACGGCATGCGGCGAACGTAGGCTGGACTTCTGCGGGCTTTCGGAGCCAGGGAACGGGAGGAGGCTGCGGTGGAAGAATGGCTGCAGGGGAGCAGGCACCAGGAGGGCGACAGGATGGGCAAGATGCACCCCATCCAGCCCTGCTGCTTGTTGCCCCGTCTCACGTTGGCCTCTCTGCGTAACGAGCTCGCAGCCAAGCATTCGTTTCGCAAACAGACAAGCTGGGGGAAAGCCACGCTGCCTCCAACTGCGTGCCACGACGTCTCCAAGGGAAGTTACCACTTCCCCTTCACGCCTCTGCCAGCAAAAGGGACGGCAAATGCACGTCTCCAAGGACTTCAAGGGAGCTCTTGAGGTTGCCTGGTCCTGGCCAGTTGCGACAAAGCCGAGGCAGAGGAGGGAGCAGGCGCAGAGGAGGTAGCCACAGCTGGCACAGCCACATCTGCAGGACAACGTTGGTCCGTGTCACCATTCTCTAATACCTCCTTACACGGCAAGTCGCTTGATTGTTTTGGGGTGTTTAGCGTCAGTCGTCACGCAGTTTCCCGAGGGGAGCGGAGTCCTGTTTCCTGTCCCAGGCTTGCTTAGTATCATCATCACTCTAACAGCTGATCGTGGTAAAAACAATTATTCTTTTTAGACAGAAGTCTTCATCAAATTGGACAAATTGCACCAATACCTCCCAAAGCCAACTTCTGATTCCTACAAAATGGGGTACTGGGAGGGACAAGCAGCCACAGCAGCAATGCCTAGCTGTGGGTGTAAAGTCAGACAGGTCAAACCTCTTCATTTATAGGGGTTTTAAATAGCAACAGAGACTTGTTGGCTTGCCCCTGATGGGCTTTAATGAAATCAGCACGAGGTACCAACTTTCTGATTCTTCCATGCATCTGTGCCGCACCTGCTGTGGCACTGCTGTGTGGTTACCTTGCTCAGATGGCCAGAGGGCAACCGGCCCCCGAGCATCCTCCCGCTGTGGGACTGGCATCCTCCATGGGAATGGCATCCTCCATGCTGCCATGCAGCAGGCACCCTCTGGGCAGAGGCTGAGCATGGCTTCTTCTCACCTTTTTGCTCACACACCGCAGCCCATGTCACGAGAAGCTCGTTTTCAGGAGGAGACAGACTTCCCTGTGGGATGTCTCTTTTCTGGCTCCTTTCCTGCAGCAGCAACGGTGTCAATTAATATCAGCAAAGATGCCAGTTAATTAGTGGCGGTAGGCTGGAGGACACGGACACCTTTCCCTTGTACGTCCTCTTGAGAACAGATTAATCCCAGGCGGGTCAACCAACTGTGCAGCAGATGGCTGCAGCTTTCCTTGCCGCTCACCTTGGCTAGGGCTGACCTGGCCTCCGCGTTGCAGAGGAGCTCGTCACTGCCCACCCGTGCGTCCAGCACCACCTTCCCAGTCCGTCATTCAGCCGCACAGAATTTAGGGCGAGGTGTGTTCATTTTATCAGCTTGTTTTTGGAGGTGCAGAAAGCAACCACAAACATTCCTGCTGCAGCTGTATTTTTGCAAACAAACAAG
>NW_010544390.1:15194-28438 GCF_000687285.1 Phaethon lepturus
AAAACCAATCTGCTGGGGAGTGAATTCTTTCAAGTGAAATTTCTAAACAGTTGACTAGATCAATTTAAAGTCATTACATACTGGTGCTGCTACAATAACCTGTGCACTGTCCTGCTTTATGATACTCAAATATAATTTCAAAGAAAGCTAATCTAGCACCTTGTTTCTCTGTACTGATTATACGATTAAGGCACTAAATGCAGTCTGGGAGCACTTGGGGTCAGCTCCAAGCTTTGCCACAGACTTTTCCATGCCAATCTCCTCACACATTCACATTACCTCTAAACTTAGATGTCTCCTAGTCAAAATTAGTCATGTCTGCTCCTAAGCCGTCAGGAAGGGCATTGCTATCACCTCGCCCAGGTGAGCAGATACCTACAGGAAGGTGAACTGCTCTGGATGGAGGTCCCTCTAACTGGTGTTTCTCTTTTCTCCCCGGATTTGTTCCCTTTATCTTTTTAGGCTATACATTCTTGATGGTGACATATGGGGGACAGACTGATGCTCATACAGCAGAGCTCTGCTCCTTTTGAGCCACTCTGTGCATCGTTGTAGCAGAAACAAGGATCAAGCTGTTTTGAAGTGTGCCACACAACTGCTGGTGAAATATTAGGTCTGAAATTATCTTAGCTACAGCTTCTTTCTGTAAGATCTGTTACTATAGATTACAAGCAGCCAGCTACAGAGAAAAAAGTCTGTCCTTCACCATATGTAGCACTGTCAACAGCAAACAGGCTGAATGGTCCTGGTGCAGGTACCACCACCAACAGGTCAGTGGGCTCAAGTAGAAGCTGAGTAAAGCCTGGCACTAGCTGCACCTTCCTACCACATCGTGTCCAAACACGGCTGTTTGAAGAGCAGTGATCTCATCCTTCAACTGCTTTGAAACTTCCAGAACTTAACAAGCTTTAACTGCTGCGCTACTTCTCGAAGCAAGAAATCACGAAACTTCTTTTATTTGTGTCTCCAAAAGCAAGGATTTATTATAATGTAGAACTTTTTTATATTTTCGTAATAGTTCTCCGCCCTCTTTTCCCACAGAAGAGAATTGCATTTCTGGGTTTTTTTCCTACGTTTTGCTCAAAAAGAGGCTTGACTGTTGGGGCACAGGTGGGTGCTGTGGGGGCACAACACTTTCCAGCTGGAGCTGGCATGCAGATCTCACCAGGGTGGTGGCTTTCGTGCCTTTAAAAAGCTAAAAGGAGGAGAAACCCAGCTAATCGCGTGCTAGAAGCAAAGGCTTAAGATCAGGCACCAGTTATAACTTGCTTGTTAATTCACGTTCCCAGAGGAAAGTCCTTTTATCTGGATAAGCTATACTTAACTGCTCCACTTCATAGAATTGGGAGTCAAGAAGCTCTCCCTGCTGGCGAGGCACCAACGTAGGCTCAACGGCTTTCATGTGCTTACGAGCATCTTTCATTTATTCTCACTTGGTAGCTCTCTGAGCTACCTGTTCCAGGTGAGGACCAGGAGTAATGCAAGCATCTGACAGTCTGCTTCCCACGTGGTGAGGCACGCCTCTTTCTGCAGGCTTGCTTCTTCAAAGGTGCAAGGAGTTCAGAGCCGTAAAGTTGAAATGAAATAGGCAACTGTTGGAACTTTGCTTTCCTTTGCCTTTGCTTTCCAATGTGCCTAGATTTTCCAGTTTTGAATAACCTCTTGAAATAGTGGTCCAGCCCTCAAAGATGAAAGTCGGCAGTGCTGATGAGCTCCCTTGACAGGCAGAGCAGCAGGAAACCAGACCCTGTGGTCTTACCACAGTCGTCTGGGCATCATACCCCGTCTGGGTGGAGCATCCCCAGGCTCCCTTGGCCATCAGCCAGGGAGGCGGCGAGCTCAGCTTCCTCGACATGTCTTGGTCCTGCTCGAGCCATGGCTTGAGAAACTGAGCAAGCACCAGAAGAAACTGAACACAAACCAATGCGTGCGGAGTCCTTTGCTTGCTGCAGCGATTAACCAACCGTAAAAGATGTTTCTGTGGTGATAACATCGCACAAAATTAGGATCGGGAGCTTGAGACAGGTTTAAAATTATGAGGAAGAAATTGTAACTGTCCAAACAGAGCTGTTCTGCCCCAGTGCAGGAGGTGGGAGAGCTTTGCTCTTCACTCACCTTCGAGTGTGATGAAAGCAGGAATCACATACTGGGCATAAATAGCGAATACATCTAAAAAATGCCTGACTGAGTCTGCATCCAACCACTTCTCTCTGTCCCAAGGCTTCCTAATTACAAAATTTTTTCTGTGGCTGGAAAGCTGATACAGATACACTGCTGCTGAGTGGATAATGGCAGATGTATTTGACTCTGAGCTATCGGCAGCCAAATTATCACTTGACCTGAAGTACCTGAAAATATCACGCCAAGTTTTCTCCTTACTTGCGTATGGATGCAACTACTTGGTTGCAGAAAAATTTAATCAATTAAGGTAGCAACAGCACAAAATGTGCCATGTGAGATCAGATTCAGCTGCTGTCAGGAAGGCAGAGGCTGCGGGAATCACTGCTTTTACAATATTGTGACTACACTAAATGCAAAATTTCATTTTGGATCCACCCCAAATCGAAGTATTTCTGAATTCTGGACAAATATAAAGGACTTCTCAAATAAATTTAAATATTGTATTCAACGCTCAAATGTTTGTGTTTTTTTTTTAAATACATTTTTTTCATCAGAGCAATGGGTTGGGCTTGCAACGGTAGGATGGGGTGATGGAGTACTGTATTCAGCAGTGTGGTGGAAATGGTAGAAGGATGCAGATAGACTCAGCTTCTGACCTGGGGTAAAAAATAAATAAAAGAAGGAAATTTAAGTCATATCACATCTCAGAAGCATGTCCTGACCGCCAGGAGAACCTCCCCATCCTGCGTGGTTTTCTGACGGACGGTTACACAAATTTTCTCAAGTTTTCTCTCAAGCAACGAGTATTTCCCAGAATTCACAGCTAATTCAGTCTGGCTGAAATGGAATTTTTCATTGCCAAAATCTTGTTCCGGGCAAAGACGTATTTCAGAAGCAATGCTGGGTATGAAACAGAAGTCTGCCTGACTGTGCCATACAGAGGTATTATAGCCCGTAAAATGACCCCAGGGGGATGCGATTTGTGCCTTCCCCCAGCCTTTGGATGTGATTAGGCATTGTCAGTCCTATAGCGTATTCATCTCAGAACTGCAGAACCTCTTTGTAACAAAGACAAATGTATATTGTATTTCTCCAACTAAGAAGAGATGAAGTTGACAATTTATAATGTTGAATTGCAGCTTCAGCCGAGTTTGGTGGTTTGCAGAGCTTAATGCTCTTTATTTAAAGTTTTATTCAGTGTGGCTTCTTCGTTCCGAGCAAATTTTTCAAATGACCCTCAGAAGATGGTGAATCATTTTCAGCCTTTGACAGATTTGATCTCTTACAATTTTTGAACTAGGGCTTTGGAGATGTAATTATTTTAATGCTTTTTTGATTTGAAAATTAAACTTGTATTTATTTTATCAACAAAAGGACTAATGTAATCCTTAGAGGGAAGGCTCTGCAATGAAATAACAGAAACGTACAGTAAGAACACAGCCTTAGAGCCGGTTTGGGAGGAGTTGTCTTTGAGCCAACTCTAAGATCAAGATTGTTGCTGTGTTCATTTTTGGAAGCCTCCTCCATTGATTTTTCATTTGTGTATTCATTAGACTGAAAGCCCACAAAGTGCAGTTGTTAATTACCAGCAATAGTTTAGTTTTGAATTCTTTTCTTTTTCAGACTAAGTTGATAATTCAGCTAAGTATCTGAATGGCTGAGGCTGGTTAATACCAGCCCACTGCATTGCCTTTCATTTCTTCTTTTGAAGGTCTTTGTGAAGTGAAGCAAGGGCACATACACAGATTATCCTCAGCTTTTCTTGGTGATGAGATGTCAGCTTCCCCACTGATGACTATCATATTTTTGCTGTGGGGCATTTGGGCACAACAGAGTTGTTTTAGTAGAAATTAACAATCTTATATTTTACACCAAAGCAGATTGAAAATGGTTGATTTGGGCAACAGTTTAAAATGGTCTCTTCTGCCTGTGATTTAGGCAAGATTTCTAGTGTTCGGTGTTCAAGGACAGGGATGCAGCGGATACGGCTCTGTTATGAGGGTTCCCGTTCTTCAAAAGATGCAACATGATAAGAGGCCTCGCCCTGCAAAAAGAAGGTGAGAGCTGATATAAAGTTATTTTGATGTCATGGCTTGCAGGTTTTTAATCACTGTTGAGTGGCAATAATAGCTGGTGCTGAGAGTTAGCTTTTTTTCTTTTCTTTTTTTGTTTTTAAGACAGGGAGCCCCAAATCTGCAGCAAAGTGTTTTGTGACAGAAGAAGTGATATGGAGGCAACCTGGTCTTCTCCATCAGCCCCCAAGACTAGACTTCACGAAGAAGGGCTGGGAGTGAAGGAGGTCGAACGCAGTGCTGTGCTCAGGACAGCGGCAGCGGTGGCTGCTATCGAGGCACGTCTCAACGACAACTGACCCTCGATTTGCATCGAAGGAAAGACCTCAGAGACTGCAGACTTTCTCCATGCTCCACGGCTCCAGCACACCCAAAAGTGGAGCTCTGGCTGCTGGAGATGTCCCATCTCCACGGCTCACAATGGCTGCAGCTACCAGGCACTCTGCAAGGTGGCATGACACCTCCGTTCCCTGATCATGCTCCAGCTCAAGTGCTCATGTTTTGGTCGGATGTCACTAACCTTCCTTTTTTCTTTTTTTTTTTTTACCTTCCCCACCCCCAAAATGTTCCAGATGCAGCTTCCAGACCATAACTGGGTTCTCGTCTTCCCCTTGCTGTGGTGGCTGCTTGGTGGCGGCGGAAGAAACGGTTTCTGAATACGCAGAGCACTGGAGGAAGCTCCTGGTTGAGACATATGATCAGCCTGTCGTTAATGCGCTCTGCCATGTAATTACCCATATTTGGTGTTTTTTAAATAAGTAGCTGAAAGTTTCACAAAATTAAAATAAAATTGGCTTGCTAATGAAAATCAGAAAGATGCGAGAACTGTGACCTTGATAAAATTTTCCATTTTTAAGTGTTTCTGGTGCAGTATATTTATGCCTAGTTGCAAGGAGTGCCTAGGGAAGGGTGCTGCGAAACTGCCAGGCGTCAGCAACCAGATAAACCAACATTTTTATATTTTGTGCTTATGTAGCCCGCAACATCCAGAGATCGTGAAACACCTCAAACTTCAAACTACTCTTGTTCCATGGATTAGAAGAGAAAGGGGACAACTCTAGGTCCTCTGTTAATGTGCTAAAAATTAGTGAAAGCATTTCTTTTGCATTATTTTATCATGCTTAAAATCTGCATGCTGGTTTTTCCCCCAAACAGTATGATAATTTAGGTAGATTTCTGTACTGGCAGCCACAACACCGAAGGTATGGAGGAATTCATGATACTTCTTTTGTGTAAGAGGTACCGTGCCTGAACACGTCCGTGGTTATTTTTAATGCCTCAGCTCTGACACAGCACTCGTCGAAAGACGACTCCTGCGGCGCGCTCAGCACCCACGCTCTTTGAATAAGTCGCAGCCGGTCTCGGGTCGCCCGCGGGCCCTTGCGGCTCCCCATCGGTGCCAGCCCCAGCGCTGCAGTCCCGGAGCGGGCAGAGAAACGGAGTTCGGGACAGTCTGTCGGGCGGGTTACACTGGGGTCAGTCACAGCGGGTTATGAGAGCGCGCTTTTGGACTTACAGGGTTGTCCAAGTTTGCTTACATATAGTTACAAGAATTTCAGACTTGTGTTGATGGGCACATTATAATCACATTTTTAATTTTTTTTTTCTTCTGAATAGACACGAAATCTCCCAGAGCACGGTATTTTGCTAGCCTGGTTATTCTGCCAGCAGCGGGTCATTACCAAATCACTGCATTGCTGTCGACATGCCTGAAATACTTCGCTTGCTTCAGTTACATTTCTCTCGAGCCCTGACTGGCTGTGTATGCCTGATAACCGAAGATGTGCCTGGAGCTTCGCTTTAAGAGCGGAGTTAAGTCATATTGTGTAGGCTGAGGTGTTCTAGCTTCTGCATACTATTGCTCATGCCTTACAGTCCTTGGAGTCACCTTGCTGCCTTGCTCTACAGATTTTTTTAAGTGCTGCAATGCTGTTTGTTACTAAGTGGAGAACAAGGCTGAAGACTGCTTTAGGGAGGAGGTTATTTCAGCTCTGGAGTGGCAGCATCCAGACCCTATTTTGATTTTTCTTCTGGTCTCTTGTCTTCGGCTGTAGTTATACAGAGAGGAACTGTTTACGTATTTTGCATGGCTCCCAAATGTCATTTAAGCATTATTAACAGGAGGGTTACTACCTCCCAAATTTCTAATTAAGGTCTTCCCTTCAGTCTATTAGCAATGTTTTTGTGGACATATTCTTTAATTAGTTCTGACTTTCTGACTCCAGTGCAAAGCAGTTTTTAACTACTGTCTGCAATGCCCACGAGTGGTGAGTCAACCTATTAAAAATTAAAAATCAATTTTAGTTTCACCATATAGGAGAAGTTCACCAAACAAACCAAGCACTATTTCATCTTGTTTTCATTATCACAGCGTCTGAGAGTCCGGGTGGTGACGAGAGCAAAGCCAGCCACCTTGCCGGGCCCTGGGCCAGCGAGGGCTTGTGCCTCTGTGGCCCTGCCAGAGCCTCCTCCCAAGCCAAGGAGGGGATGCGGAATGGGAGGAGATGCAAGATGGGCACCACGCACTTGGTAGGATGGGGATGCTGAAGGCCCTGGGGTTTGATGTCTGCCCTGACACGGGTGCTGACCTGGGCCCACCTGCCAGCACCTCGGAGAGACGGAGACCCCACATTAGGCTGCCCTGCAGAAGCATCCCGTTTGTTCGCAGCCCTGGGCAAAACACGTCTTTCTTAGAGACTATAGGCAGCAAAGCCCTCAAGATAATGGCTCAGACCTTGTTTAGCTGGGTCCATATTTACCTTTTAAGAGGAAACCCATGCCCTCAGCACTTGGACATCCAGCCTGGCTCCAGCGCATGCTATGGCTCCTATCCTGGGTGCAACTGGAGTGTGGGGCACACTACATCAAACCCCAGCTAATGACTACTAGCCACCAAAAGCCCTTCTCACTCTCCCTTCCACCTCCTGCTGATGCCTTTGCACCCCTTTAGGGAGCTAAGCTGGCGTAAAACTCCCTTTGTGCAGGTTGGGAACTGTGGCAGGGACACGGCTGAGCCTGGACCAGTGCAAGGAGAGGAAGCTGGGACCAGGGAGGACCACCATCATCCCTTGCAGTGGTTGCTAGCATTTCATCGGCTGTAACGTTGAGCAATGTGTGGACACCAGAGAGTCCAGAGGGGCTGGAGAGGGAAGGACACCCATCTGGAACGAGGAAGAGGATGGCTCCCCTAGCACATATTTGGAAGTTCACAGCTAGATTTGCAGCCCTTAGATAATGAAAATTTTGAGGCACAAAGCCATGGCTAGGCCCTTGGTTCATGCTGCCATGACTGGCTGCACACTGGTCCAGGAATCTGCTCAAAGCCGCTTGCAAGATCAAGGCCTTTCTTTGCAACCTATTTGGACCAAAGACGGTCGCTTTTTTATAAAATGCTTCACATCCCTGTAGCCGTTGCAGGCAGAGAAAATTATTCCAGCCCACTGAAACATTCATGTGAAAACTTTGTTGGCTCAGTCTTGGTGTTCACCTTTGTGCTTAAGCTTAAGTTTCTAAGTGTGTGCATAATTATTAATGCATTCATTAAGAGCATTTCCCACAGTGTCAAATAACTCTAAATACATATCAGAACAGAGGGTAAATCAAACCAATATGCATAAAAGGTGCAAAAACATCCATGAAAAACAGGTCAAGAGGAGTCTAATTACAGGCCATGTTTTGAAAGAGATTAATTTCTCCTAGGGACATATTTTTAACTTAAAAACACTACAGTCTTTGTTGATTCTGTGTTAACTAGAACTAAGGATAAGTTAAGGTTTCATAGTTTAAAATATAAGGATTTTGTTGTGCATATCATTTAAAACATACTAAAGCATGTCAGATGCTTTTGAAAAGGGTAGTTACTCACAACTAATGACATTGTTTGTCCAAATTTAGTGCCTAACTAGATAGTCCACTGCAAGTAGAAAACAAAAGTACAGTCTAAATTGTTTTCTGGACCATGGCAATATTCCCGAAGTACTTTTCCTTTCAACAAGTAGCATTTGAGTGCCAAAAATTATGCAGTACCAAGTGATGAACTGCTGGAAAGAAGGTTTAATTCCAGGGCCTTTACTATAATTTTGGCTGAATGTTTTTTCTAGGATCAGGGCCGGTGAAGAAGGAGGACTTTCAGAGCTCGACTAATGGATTAGAAGAAGGTATAAAGAGGAAGAGTTGAAATGCATTTGACATTGCAGAATGTTTTGGGTGAAAGAGCCTGAAGCTGGGGCTGACTGGGTGTAAGGAAAAAATACACACTGCAAAGGTAATTGAACAGTGGGACAAATTGCCCTGACAGGTTGTGCAGTCTCCATCCATGGAGGCTTCTAACACCCAACAGGACAAAGCAACCTGATCTGAAGACAGTACTGACCTTGCTCTGAGCAGGAGGTTGGACTAGAGACCTCCCAAGGTCCCTTCCTGCCTGAGTGACTCGGTCCTTCAGAATGGATGGGTCTACCACAACCTAAAGTGGAATTGGCCTCATAGCAAACCCCCCAACCCCAAACATCTGACAACGTCAGTTCAGAGTTTGCCAAGTCCGACCACCTCAGAACAACCCAGAGCTCACAACCAGGGCGGAGGAGCTTCATCCCTCACCAAACCAGGATCTGTGCATGGCAAGAGGAGCAACAAGCTGCTCGTCTGCAGTACCTACTAGCTCCATCACTTCTGTTCCTGGGCTGGACCCTAAAGGTGACCCCATAACCAAAGGGGCTGCTCATGGAGGAGACCATTTCCCTCCCACTAGTAGTAAGGAGGAGCCTCCAGGAGAGGTACAGAAGTGGAGGAAAGGGCTGACAGGGCTGTGCTGGTGTCTGCAACTCCCTGGGAGCCACCTGCCTGGGAGCCATCTGGCTCAAGGCCTCTTGTCCTGGCTCCAAGCTCTGTCCCTTTTGCCTTGGTTTGCATTCATGGTCCAGCACCTGCACTGCTGGGGTCTCCCCTAAGATTTATTGGCATGGAGGATCCCACATAGCAGATGCCAGCTGGGGATAACCTCAGTCGGGTCCTCAAGGCCCTCTGTCTTCCTCATCCCAAAGAGACAGTGTCTTCAAGTGTTGGCATAAACACAATGACACATCCATGGTCCAGAGGTGCCTGAAATCACCGGTCACTGCGAGGTCATTTACCTGCTCCTGTCTTCTCAGCATCTCGAGGTGGCTGCCAGGGATGGAGCTTATGGGGCTCTGGTGCCACTCAACACAGCTGGCACCGTGCCACTCTTCTGCTCTTTGACACCGGTGAAAAACCACCAGGCATACCGCGCGTCCGGAGCCGGAGGCGTCGTGCTGCCCAGTCCATGAGAGGGATGACCAATGACATCCCAATGGGCACCAGCGTCCCTGCAGCCCAGCACATATTAAACAAGCCCCTGCGAGGAAGAGGAAAAACCCACCCACGGCCTCCCTGCCACCCACCCACCACTCGGCTCAGCGCTGCTGCTAGTTACCCAGGCGAGGGTCACGGGGAGGGTTTTATTGCATCTCAAAAGAGAAAGTCTAATTTCCTTGCATCGCCAGCAGAACATCCCACCCGTTTTGCAAATCCTTTGGCAGTATTAGTCATTTATGACTATCATCAGCAACACTTTCTCAGGCCTCCCTTCACAGCCTGTAACTAGGAGAAAAAGAATTATGCCATAATGGAAACAGTTTGTGTTTCTAAATCACAAACATCAGCACTGTGTTATGCTAACAGCTATCATCTTTATTTTTAGTATATTTAATCAATTTGGATGCTTGCAGATATATTTTAGTCAGACCAGCTTGTTCTAACTTACCTCCCAATTCTGGTTGCCATGGCGTAACAATGATTTCTCTTTTAGCTAAAAATAAACCTTCAGCAACAGATGTATTAGCCACAAAAAAAAAAACCAAAAAACAAAAAACAAAAGACAACCCAACAACCACCAAAAAAAACACCAAACACCCAAAACACCATGAAAAAAAAGCACCTTCCTATGCCCCAATTCATGTTACCCCACACTGCTGCTGCTTGGGCGTCATTGAACAAGGCCCCGGATGGACTCTCCCCACCTCCCCTTTCCTATTTACACACCTTTACATTCCAGCTAATAAAAGGCAGACAAATGCCTAAAACATTGCAAACATCTTTTAAATGGCATTAAAATCAAGTGCCATAAGACAGACTGCCTGTCCTCAGTCAGGCAGAACTGCCTGTCCTTGAAGCCTCTGTAGCTCCTGGGCTCTGCCTGGAGATATCATCTGTATTTTTGGTATGAACCCAAGGTTGAAAGAAAAACCGCCCTCCCCAAAGAGGCTGAGAAAGCCAGGGCACAGGGTGCCCCTTCCCCGTGGTGGAGGCCAGCCCCAGCCCAGCCACGTGCACCTTGGAGACAGAAGTCCCATGGCAGCCTGGTCCAAGTCACTTCTTCCCTCTTGGGGAGAAATTTCCTCCTTCACAGTTATATGTTTTGCTCCAAAAATAAAATGGTATGCCACATATTTAATGATAAAATTAAGGGAATGGAAACTGAAAGAATCACAGAATCATTAAGGTTGGAAAAGACCTTTAAGATCATCAAGTCCAACCATCAACCCAACACCTACATGCCCACTAAACAATGTCTTGAAAATAGAGTCACCTATGAGCATCTCTACATGATTTGTAAGTGTTAATTTAGAGGTGCAGCAGGCTACAGCAGTGCTCAGCTCATGAAAAATAATGTTGGTATGTTCAGGGAGGTGTTTTCTTTCACTTTTGATTACAAAAACCTCTTCCTTTTCCTTACAGTCTTACTGTGGGCACTCTGCAACAGGAAGAGGACAAGTCTGGCCAGGTTTGTCCTGCCCTGCCCTGGTGCCTCTTAGCCCAAATGAGTTGGTAACCCCCCCACAGAGCCCTGGAAAGCAATGCTTCAGCCGTGCAAATCCCAGCACACCTGTACACGGGCAGGGAGGAGAGCAGAGCTTGCTCTGCTCCTTGCTACCAAAAGGGCTGTCACCCAGTCCCAGTGAACACAGGGCAAAACGGTAACGTGGACATTTCCGAAGTTCAATTAGAGGAACGAGAGTGAGGCAAAGAAACAACTTCTCTCCCTCAGTTTGTGGAAGACAACTGAGCTCTTACTCAAACTGTCCGTGTGTGCTGAGACACTACCTTTGCTGGTTCTCACGCCCTTGTTTTTGACGGCCGGTGAGGCTGATCCTTGCAGGGATCCTTGTCTGGTTTTGTGAACACAGTCACTAAATACAGGAGGTAGAGGAGGGACTCCTGCCCCTAAGGACGAGTGGGACTGCCTGGCTCCTGTCCACCCAGCAAAGCTCCCTGGCCTTGCATCTCCACAAGACTGCTGGCATCAGCACCCCGCTGATATAACTGTGTACATATATATATATATATATAAAAAATATACCTATAATGTTGCTGTCCTCTTTTGTAGCTGCTTCAGTAGCAGAAGGGGTAGTGGCTTTGCTAATGCTCACTTGTGAACCTGCTTCCTCAGCTCCCGTGGTGACAGCCAGCAGGTTAATGCTGTCGGTCCCATGGTTAAAGCCCGGCAGGTTTGGGGCAAGGAAAGCTCTCTTCTCTGAGGCATGTGCGGCGAGGCTGGGAAGCCCAGCCGGTGGCATACATTGGCAACGTGCTTACAATGGGTGCCCAGTCCCCCTCAAAAACAGATGGAGAATAGGAGTTTTTTGTAATTGCCAGCTCTTTCAATCTGAGAAGTGCCCTGGGGCTCACCATCGGTGTGAGATGCTAGCACAGCAGCTCAGTGACCTGGCGGGCTCACCAGCTGAACTCTGTTGCTCATACCCAAACTCTATGTGTGAGAAGAGTGAAGTGTTGCCAGAATAGATCTGGCCCCAGATCCCATCCCAAATTTGTACCTTGTGTCCACAGAAGCCAGCCCCTCACTCTCCTATTGTTCTTCCCAAAACATGACTCTCAGGCTTGGAGCTTATATTTGGGTAAGAACTAAGGCATTTACGCAGTCATCTAATTTCTGCAGCCTTTGGGCATCTGTTGTTGCCACTCCCACACAGCTCTCATTTCAGAGAACAAGGCTGTGCTTTGTAGGTGGATGGATGGATCAATGTCTCAGGCACTGTCACTCATCACACCATGGTTGGGGCAGCATCACCAGTTGTGACCTGGGAACCTGTAAGTCTGGAAAGGCTCTCCACAGACACACTTGCTGTTCCTTCCTCCCCTGGCCCTCGGGCTTTGATGAACAGACAAGGTTCATACCATCTCCTGGTCCTCACTACTGACAGCAACCACTGCAAAGAGACCAACCTCATTATTGCTACTGATGGGCTTTTTGAACATTGCTTTTCCATAGTTACACTGTCCAGCCTCCTCCTCATCATGTCTTACCATCACAGGGTCAGCAGAAGGAACAGAAGAGCACAGCAGATGTGTGTTGAGGAACCCATGAGCTGAGCGAGGATGATGGAATAATGATGGATGATGGATGACCTCGATAAAGTCTCAAGGGGAGACCTTATCGCTCTCTACAATTACGTGAAAGGGGGTTGTGGTGAGGTGTGTGTTGGTCTCTTCTCCCAGGTAACTAGCGATAGAACGAGAGGAAATAGCCTCAAGTTGCGCCAGGGGTGGTTTAGACTAGATATTAGGAAAAATTTTTTTACTGAGAGAGTGGTCAAGCATTGGCACAGGCTGCCCAGGGAGGTGGTGGAGTCACCATCACTGGAAGTGTTCAAAAAATGTGTAGATGTGTCACTTAGGGACATGGTTTAGTGGGCATGGTGGTGTTAGGTTGATGGTTGGACTTGATCTTAAAGGCCTTTTCCAACCTTAATGATTCTGTGATTCTGTAAGAGATGGAGCAAGTGTAGGTGGCTGTGGAGCCTTACTGCATTTCTTGTACCAGACCTACGCAAATGCCACCACTCCTTGGAGGGACGGGCCCTTCCATGTAGCTGCTTCCTCCTCTGGGGTGTGGGATGGGTGAGAAGATGGCGGGTCTGTGTGCAGGTCTCAGGAGGCGGCAGAGGGGCTTGTGGGTCCCCAGCTGCCTCCGCCTCGAAGGCCTGGCTCCTGCAGAGGATGGGGCCCAGCCCG
>NW_010544390.1:28455-31811 GCF_000687285.1 Phaethon lepturus
TTCTGGCAGGGATGGTTAATCTTGAAATTGCTTTTGGGAAAGAAACGAAAAAATGCAGATTTGTTTCCTGCCCGTACTCAGCAAAGCTGTCTGTGCTGGGCTTATGGAAACGCTCCTCTGCTGCTCCACTTGAGTTTCTGTTTTCCTTTAGAGCTCACATTTTTTCCCTTTTGCTTCACAAGGTCAGCCTGCAGTTTAGCAAGAGCTTTAAAATCCCCGTCGTGGTATTTAATTGTTTTCCCAGAGCATCTTTCCTATCTTTTATTCCATTCCTCCCTTTGCTCATCATATCCATATTTTTTTCCAGAGTACCTGTCTCCCATCCATTACAGAAGCCCCTTGCTCCTTGGAATTATTTATTCCTAGTTCATCATCTTGAAAACCATCCATTTTCCAGATCTGCTTTTAATAGGTGAGATAATTTCTCTTCACAGCACCCCAAACCTGAGTTTCTGAGAACAAAAATCCTTCTGTTGATTATCAGCATGGTCATCGTTTGGGTTTTATATTGTTTCTTTCTACCTTTCCCCACAAAGAGAGGCTAAACCCACACAGATGCACTGCTTGTCACTACTATCAACTATATGGCACTGTCATTAGTTTCACTGAAGCCAGGATTCACTGAAGAGGGATTTCTCTGCATTCAGCTAAATGCAAGTGTGCGCATTTGCAGGCCCGAGAACAGAAAAAAATATGACAATATCTGAAAACTTTTGACAATTTATGAGTATAGACTTACACCCCATTAATATAATCCCTGTGGAGGGTGAAACAAATTGCCAGTGGTCTGAAACGGGATCACACAAGCTCAAATAGTCCTGTGCTGCCTCACTCCAAACTGCTTGGCAGTTTTTACTGTCATCTGACCAGTGGACCTCAACCAGCAAGAGTGCCTCAAAACACAGCGCATTTACAGACAAAAGAACCCTCCCAGCTGTTTAGCAAATACAAAGAGAATAAGGGGTTGAAACACAAGAAATATTTTTAATCAAATTTATCTAAAAAATCCAGCCCGGCTGCTTCTTTAGGAAACATGGTGGTGCATAAAAAGAAGCTGTATGCTGGTGCACACTCAGAGCTCCCACTTTGCCAGCTGTAAGTACATCGCAAATGTATTACTTTAAGGTCAAGGAGATACTAAACGTGTGCGAGAGTCTCACATCAGCCTCACCAGGGCTTAAAAATCAAAGTATTTTAATAACCTTCTCCTCCCATGAACCACTTGCTTAGTTACTAAATTGTTTTCCTGCTCCTCAGCCACCATCCAGGAGTGGAAGAGAAATGCCCAAGGACCATGTGCCCGTCCCCGTTTGAATGGGCAGCACGTGCTGCTGCCCCCCTTCGCAGGGGAAGAAGCACTTCCAGATGACAAGAGAGCGTTTTAACATCACTGAAGGCTGAGAGCCCGACTCGCTCCTGGGCACATTAAACATCTGCACAGCTGTGCCTTTCGGCGCCTGGCCACGGGAATCACTGAACCGCGCCTGCGAGTTGGCTCACCAGGCAGCACTGCTGCCAAATCGCCGCCCGAGCGATGCCTGGCAGACAGGGAGGGAAAGGTGAAGGGTTTTCCGTAGGGGGTTTTCCATGAGGACTGCATGTTCGCAGAACAACATTACACTCTTGGTCAGCGTGGGGCCGGTTGGGTGCGGAGGACACTGCTTGGAGGGGCTGGACATCACCCCAGGGCAGTCAGAGGCTGCCAGGCAGACCTTGTACCTGTGTGAAATACCAGATTTTGGGCCACTTGCCAGTGGCCTGAAATACTTACCGAGTCTTATCTGGTGGGACATGCTGTTCTCCTTCCTCTTCATTCAAAGACCTGAATTTCTGTTCAACACTGTAAGGGAGATGTTTTCTTTAGCTTAGCACCGTCCTTTGTAAAATCATATCCAGAATAGATATCTAATGAGGTCAGGCAAAATACAAGTGTATTCATGTGCTTCAATGTCTATGACTCACCCTGACCAGTCATGATACAGCCCTTGCTAAGAGTGTGACTGTGCTTAAAACTGCAGGTACCATGCATTGTATCTATCTATAGGTAAATATAAGTGAGCATATTCATATGTATGCGTATACATATATATACACACACATATAAAAACAAGTGTGTAAATCTGTATATAAACAAATATATATGAAACTAAAACAAATATATATGAAGTTGGAGTTTGATAGCACCAACAGCCACATGGATTATAACTCACCTGCAAAAGTACGTGTTTGTTGTCTGCTGGTACTGTGAGTAGTTTGACTATTGGTTAGACATTTTTGTGCATGCACATAGCTGCCGAATTAAGAAAATCACTGCTTTCCCTGCATAGAAGTATAAGTAAAAAATACATAATGGGGGATGCTCTAATGACCTTGCACAAAAGACCTGGTACCCAGGGCACCTGCCTCAGCCACACTCAGTGTCCTACACCAGAAAATGTTATTTCCAAAGGACTGATGAGCTCCTGGGAGAACTCAACTCTGCCCGTTCATCTCCCTTGGTGCCGTAGAGGTGGCAGAAGGGAAGGAGACAGCCCTTTCCCACAAAGCCCTGCGTTGTGGTTGCCATTGATGTGGTGGGAAGGCAATGCAGGAGACCTCAACCAGTTCAGAAATCTCAGAAAGAGCATCCAGCAGGTTAGGGAGGAGTCTTGGCTGTGGCTTGCTAGGGCTTACCTATTCCAAGAAAATATGATGCCCCTGAGTCCTGTTATCAGGAGGTAGTGTGGCCAGTATAGCTCCCCCAGAAACAGCGCTGCGCGTTGGTTTTCAGCTTTTTCCACCTCACATAGTGCTGGAATCTGCTGTGGGGCAGAGCAGCCCTCTTTTACCCAGCCTGCTCACAGGGGATAGAAGTCTCCAAACTCCTTTGGTGGAAGTCCAACTTTCCAGCTTGTGACAGATTCCAAGATTTTTGACATTGTTTTCATTCCAGATTGAAGAAGCCTAAAGTCTCCCAAAGACCATGTTCCTGGTGGAAAAAGAATTTATTCAGGGTCAGAAAAAAATTATTTTAACTTAGAACTGTGATCTTTTTCATTGGAAAAATATTTCGGAACATTTATTTATAAAATACATATCAGAAAATGTCTGTTTGTCAATACATCTCCATATTAAAAGAAAATATGCTAGGAGGTGATATCTCAAGCTGTTCAAAATGTTTAGAGTGGTTTTTTCTGCCCCACAAAAAAAAATTAAATCAAAATCAGTATGTTGTAACAGGACATTCTGGATTTATCAAAATGCTTTCAGGCAGAAAATACCCAACTGGAATGACCTTCACTTGGTTTCGGTTCCTAGAGGCCTCCCTGGGGGCTTGCTCCCATGGGACCCCCCTCTGCCACCCCTGTGGCAGCCAG
>NW_010544390.1:31823-37634 GCF_000687285.1 Phaethon lepturus
GAGAGTGGGCAGCTGCAGGAGCATCAGCAAGGAAGAAGTGACTGCAACCTCCCAGCCAATCATAGACTCATAGAATCATTAAGATTGGAAAACACCTTTAAGACCATCAAGTCCAACCATCAACCCGACACCACCATGTCCACCAAGCCATGTCCCAAAGTGACACATCTACATGTTTTTTGAACACTTCCAGTGATGGTGACTCCACCACCTCCCTTAATTCTCTACATGCCTATTGGCTACAGTACTGCTGTCCATGGGAAAATGGTGGCAGTGCTACGACGAAGCAATGGAGCTCAGAAATATTTGACTAACGTAGCATCAGAAGATCGCACAATTCATTTTGGTCTGCACTTTGCTGAATGAGGGCCAAAGTGTTTCAGCGGTAATGTGCAATGAGATGTGGGAGAGATAGGTGGATCAGCCCCACGTATCGAAAATCTCTGTGCATCTACGGCAGGCTGTAAATACCATTTGCCGCCAAGGTTTTCTTGTGAAGATTTATAAGGCTTGGCAAGTCTTATGTTCAGACTGAGACTGTCTTGGGCAATGACAAAAAAACCCCAAAATACCTCCTGGCACTCTGCACAGCACCGATGGTATGTGGGAGCTGGGGGTGTCTGGGCAGTGGGCACATTGCAGGGGCAGTGCAGGCTGACTCCCTCCCCTTCTCCTGTCACCCACCGATGTCTGGGTGGCCTTGCAGTGCCATTGCTCTCACAGAAGACCAACCATGGGAAGCATTTATAAAGCTACAATAGTTGAGTTAAGCAAAATTTCCATGTCAAAGCAATAAGTGTCCTTAAATGTTATCTGCCAGTGGCCTCTCAAACAGAAAAAAGAAAAATCACTTTTTAAAGTAAAAAGAAGGAAAGAGTTGCTAAAATTTATGCTAGGCTTGCATTTGAAAACTATAGATTTTTTCATTCTGGCAAATACCAAGACTGGGTATATCAACACAGCTGTTCAAAGTTGAGTTACTGAACATCAAAAATAAAAAAGGTCCCTGACCATTGAGCAGGGCTCAGCCCTTCCTCCATAGGCTTGAGTCTATACAGTTGACTGTTATAAACACGGGTCCAGGTTTCAAGTACCTTTGCTCTTCAAAAAAAGAAATCACCTTTGAGATGGGTGTGTTTACAAAGTTTGAAGTAATGCCTTTGCATTCACCCACTAGCTCAATATACCCATAGGCTTTGTGATGAAATTGCTTCATTTTTTTGGATCCTGTTTTCTCCAAGCCCAGATTTACTGGAGTAAGGACGCTGCTCCTTCGCACAAGGCGACATACTTGGACCACAGTAAAGGTGGCCAAAGTGGCCTCTCTTGTGCCCCTCAGTTACTAGTCTCCAGCAATACCAGGCTGCCTCCCTGGAGCAATGTGTGTGCCACCACCACCCTCCTGCCTTGCCACCAAGGCTTAGGAGTCCAGGGACAGGCAACAAGTTTGTTTGCAATAAGTAATCTGTAGTTATCCCACAGGTCTATGAACACTGAGCCAGTAAGACTGCCTTCTGGCCGACTTTTAGTTGGCCTATGCTACATTTTAGCCTCACATCCTGCCATGTCTTCGATTATTTGTTCACTCAAAATTTGTTTTACAGGGTTTTAAACCAATGAAGTTGGATTAATGAGTGTGTAAGCAGCTTGGATCACTCCCTCCCATTTCTCACACTAGCGAGCTGGATTCCTGTGTTATGGTATCTATCTCTGACTCGAGATACCATCAGACTGGCAATTTCATGGGCCAGTTCCCTCAGCATTGGGGATGGAGATTATCTGGTCTTTCTAGCTGGAATATATTAAACCCTGAGTTTAGGTTCAATCTGTAGCGAGGTAATTTCCATTTCTCTGAACATTTCCATTAGTCATCTTGGCTCTGACCCGGCAGTCTAGATAATTATTCTTATTGAATTGCAGAGGCAAGCTAGTCTCTTATTTTTTGAGCCCTAAATAGATTGTTACTCCTTTTAACCTGAGCAGGAAGCTGAATGTCAGGATCTCACAGATAATTTCATTTAGAAGGGTAAATCAACAGGCGGAATTGAGTGGCTTGGATACAGTTTTGTTTGCTTGCTTGCAGGGATGTGCGAAGTCCAGAATGAAAGGCTGTGATGGGTTCCCGGCTGCCTGGCCCAGGCCCAGATGGACGGCACTGGAGCTGCTAAGCCCAGCCAGGGCTTCCCACAGAGCTGCGGGCCACCATCATTGTGGCCACCCCACCATCAGCCAACTGCAGTGCCTCCAGTCCCAAGCACTCAAGCTCCCACACAATGTTCTGTTCACCTTTGAAAAAATTTGGTTATTAGCATCTTCTTTCAAGCCCCTTAACTGAAAGGTTAAGCTGTTGGTTTTAATATGGGTTAGGGAATCTGATAACCTTAGTTTTTATCTGATCCCTTCCTTGCTGCAAGAGTGGACCACTTCTTGCCCCAGTTGTACACAGCATTTTCACATTGTTAAACACTTTTATGAGGATGCAATGTCTACGGAAGGCTCTGTTATTTCTTTTTGTTTCTTTGCAAGGTCTAACCAGACCTGACTGGGGTAATTTCTCACATTAGCCATAGACAGTCTGATTTCAAATGTGTGGTTTCTTTCTTTTCCTTTTCCTTTTTTCTTTATTGCTCTCCACTCACAAGACCCTTTGAGACAGTTATATGTCTTGTTAAGCCCAGAGGCTTTTCATGCTCCTTTTCCTCCCTGCCTGGGGTACCTGGTGGCCTTTGGTGGGTCAGTCAGGATGGAGCACAGAAGAACAACAGTGGTGGCAGTGATGCCTCCCCTGGCCATCACCTGCCATGCCTCAACCTCTCCCGCCTGTGACAGCTAGGCCAACCTCACCAGCTTCTCACTTGTTGCTGAGCACTCTTCACCGTGCTGCGGCCCTGATCCAGGGCCATGATGTGATTGTACAAACCCCTGCGTCAATACAATGGGAGAGGTGGCACACAGCAGGAGCAAGAGACATGGCGGGATATAACAGCCATGTCAGTAGAAGATCAAAGGCCCCTTTTGCACATTTGAGTAGTCAAGCTCCCAGTCCAGTTCACTTCACTGACTTGTTTCCTAAATATCTGAAAGTATCATATTTTAAAATATGCCATCTTGTTATAGTTCACTTTTGTTATCTTTCCATTAACTTGTCCACTTGGTCCAAGGTCATCTTCTACAATGAGTTTTTCTATAACCAGACATATGACTAACAAAATAGGTTAAGGTAACATCATCCTTGATTGGCTCAATGACAAGTGAGCTGCCGCATCTAAGAATACCTGGGGCTGCTGACTATTAGTAGGACTGCTTTCCAGTTAGTAACTGTGAAGTTTAAGTCTTTGCAATAATGTGATTCCCATGAGCACCTATTTCTGATGAAATTGTAAACTTTCTCCCACTTCTAAATCCAGCACTAGGAGTGTACAGCAGAGCACACTGAGCCTCTTTCATAATCCTTAGTTCCTTAATCATCTCTTGTGAAATTAGCAGATAACATCACACTCCTTTTACTTTGGTTTCTCTCTTAACTGATTACAGTTTGGTCACTTGTTCTTTCTACCTGTCTATCTGTCTACCTACATGTCTATCTATCCATCTATTGTTTTCTATCTACCTGTCATTGTCATTGCTGTTGCTCCACCATTGTCTGTATAATATCCACACGTTCTTCCCTGTGTTCACTCACTGACCAGCTCCCCAACGAGTGTGCAAAGAGTGCGGTTGTGTCTTCCTGATCTTGTCCACTTTACTACTTGTGGCAGGCCCAGCCCTTCACCCTCTACATTTCTGGCTATGCGAAAGCTTTTTTCAGCAGTAGGAATTTCCCTCTGTTCTTCTTTTTCTCATTCCTTTGTCCATCTCTGCTTTTAAATTATTTTTCTCTGTCTCTGTAGTAAAACCAAGCACATGGCTTCCCTAAGTCTCACATAACCTCCTCCTCTGATTTTTTTTTGAAAACTCTTCTGCTTCTAGGCTTGCCAGCATTTATCCCACCAGACTGGTAGCTTAGGCATGCAGGTGAAGTCCCTTTGCCAAGAGGAGTCCTATTTCCAGAAACATCTACTGCTGCAGCACAAATGTGGTGATGATCAGTTCATGCCCTGCTGCCAGGAGGGATGACACTTGAGTTTTCTTTGTCCTGTATCCCTGAGGAAGTGCAACTATTCCTTTTCAATGTTATTATCAATAACGTATAAGAATTTGCTTGATTATTCTGCTAATCAAGCAGAAAAGTAGATTAACTGCATTAGTTCACTTTCATTTAGCTTTTATTGGAGTTTACTTCTTCAACAGTTAGTTGCTGAACTTGAAGATTGCTTACTTCATCCTGTGAGCAAACCACTGTGTATTATCTACCACTGTAGGAGCCCTTGGCTTTTCTGGTTTAAGGCTATCAGGGCAGGTGTAGATGCACAGGACATAGCATCTTAAGTCATCTGCCCTGGCCCCTGGCTGTGGCTGGAAGTGTTGAGATAGCAGTGCCACTGACTCTTGTTGGGATCGCATGGACAGTTGCACCTCTTGGGTTGTCCAGAAAGAACCCTGGCAGGAATGAAGGATCCAAGGAGAGCAGGAGCAAACACAGTTGGTGTGATGACGAATAAACCTTCAGGCCAAAAGGCTTTCGCAGACATAGGCTGAGCTGTTTGAGTAATCACAGACCTTGGTAGCTGCCTGTTACCCCCACTTGCTGGGGTTGTCACCTTGACAGCAGGACGCCATCGCAAGGCATGTGAACACTCGCCACATCAAAGGCTTTCACAGACACAGGCTGAGCTGTTTGAGTAGTCACAGACCTTGGTAGCTGCCTGTTACCCCACTTGCTGGGGTTGTCACCTTGACAGCAGGACGCCATCGCAAGGCATGTGAACACTCGCCACATCACTGTGGCATCCCTTCATTATGCTGAAATCTCTGAGGACATTGCACTGAAACAAAGTGGATGTGCTCACTCAATGCTTTATGAGGTTGCCTGTGTGGTTGCCCATCAAGAGACAATAATGAACATCCTGGGTGGGATTCCCCCTCAAAAGCTGGTCACCTAAATATGCATGTCTAAATGTAGGTGACTACAGACAAACCATGTATCTACACCCCCACTGTAGTTAGTGGAGCCTAGAGAATGATGCAAATGACCATATTTAGGTGTCTACTGGAAGGTGAGAGGAATAAATTTAGGAATCCATCGTCTGGAGCTGAATGCCACCTTTGATGACTGATAAAACCTTCATCATCTCCAAGGATTTTCCAGATGACTATGCCTGTAAACACATGCACTTTGTAAACAGGTGGAGACTTTTCTGCAAGGTCAGTCACAGACCCAGCCAAAGCTACTGGTTACCCCCCCACACACACTTTCATAGAATCATAGAATCATTGAGGTTGGAAAAGACCTTTAAGATCACCAAGTCCAACCATTAACCCAACACCACCATGCCCACTAAACCATGTCCCAAAGTGCCATGTCTACATGTTTTTTGAATACTTCCAGTGATGGTGACTCCACCACCTCCCTGGGCAACTTGTTCCAACGTTTGACCATTTTTTCAGTAAAGAAATTTTTCCTAACATCCAATCTAAACCTCCCCCGGTGCAATTTGAGGCCATTTCCTCTCATTCTATCACTAGTTACTTGGGAGAAGAGACCAACACCCACCTCACCACAACCCCCTTTCAGGTAGTCGTAGAGAACGATAAGGTCTCCCCTCAGCCTCCTCTTCTCTAGACTGAACAATCCCAGTTCCCTCAGCCTCTCCTCATAAGACTTTTCTCCAGACTCTTCACCAGCTCCCTCACCAGCTTCGTTGCCCTTCT
>NW_010544391.1:0-4132 GCF_000687285.1 Phaethon lepturus
GAGGAGGGCCACCAAAATGATCAGAAGGATGTTCCATCTCTCCTGTGAGGACAGGCTGAGAGATTTGGGGTTGTTCCGCCTGGAGTGGAAAAGGCTCTGGGGAGACCTTATTGCAGTCTTCCCGTACTTCAATGGGGCTTCTAAGAAAGATGGGGACAGACTTTTTCACAGGGCCTGTAGCAACAGGACAAGGGGTAATGTTTTTAAACTGAAAGAGGGTAGATGTAGACTAGATAGAAGGAAGAAATTTTTCGTAATGAGGGTGGTGAACCACTGGCACGAGTTGCCCAGAGAGGTTGGTGGATGCCCCATCCCTGGAAACATTCCAGGTCAGGTTGGACAGGGCTCTGAGCAACCTGCTCTAGTTGAAGATGTCCCTGCTCATTGCACGGGGTTGGACTAGATGACCTTAATAGGTCCCTTCCAACGCAAACTATTCTGTGATTCTATGATTCTAAAGGATAAGAATATGCCTCTAACCAGACCTGTGCAAGACATGGGCAGCTAGTTATACTCTGACAACTCATGTCTCTGTTGCTACCTCTGACTCAAAGAAGGACAACCATAACATACAGCCAAATCACTGTAGAAACTTATGCCCTGATTTCCCCTTGCTATGCACCAGCTTTCAAATGGCAAGGCATTCGGCCTTTCAGTTATCTACTTGCAGATCCAAACATAGCTTCTAAAGAAGTAGCAGCTAGGAGTCTTCCAAGTGTAGTTTACACAAATAAAGAATTAGCATAGTAAGTGTGTTTGTTATACACTTGATGCCATGTCTGCTTATTAATGTTTATGTACTATCTGGTACAAAGTACTGCCGAGCAATTTCTCCAAGATGAACATAAGAAACACCTGCCTCTGAAAATAATATGTCATATCTACAGCTTCAGAAGCTCAAACTTCACTTCATGATTATGACCTTATAGCTGTGAAATAAGTGCTATTTTTCAAGTAATATTTGAAAACACATTCTAAGCATACAACTAAACAAGAAGAGGAGCACCACATAAAAAAAAGACTAGTTTAATTGTCATCAATACAAGAAAAATTCGTCAGTCTACTGCTTAACACACCCCACTCCAAATCTCTCACTTTAAAGAGAAGAATTGTGAGATGTAGTAACACCTCTTGGTCAGATTCCACAAGTACAACATACATCTAACTTAACTGATGGCATTGGCTCCATTTTACTCAGCCTCGTTACAAGCCTGCCACATCTCACTACTTTGTTAAATCACTATCTTGCACAGAACTCAGTTTCAAGGAAAAAGGCTAATGGAAGACAAAAAACAGAAAACCACAGACATTCAGGATACCATTATATTCTAGCAAACCTCTTGAAGGACTAGAGGCATCACATTTATTTAGGAGAAGCAGTGTCCATTTACAAGACACAAAGGAAAAGGGTTCCATGCAAAGCTTCTTTTAAACAACCTTACTGCAGATATGTAGCCATTTATAGCCACGATGGTCAAAGCACATAAAGTTTGTGGCAAGAGTCAGCTGACAAACCCAGAAAAGAAGTGTTTAGAACACTGCCTATCCTTGTAAGTCACCTTGTAAGGTACCTTCACCTCTACTATCAAAGAAGATGGTGTAACAGGACAGCATCCAGCTGAACTAACCTTCCACTGACCAAAAAAGGCAAACAAAAACAGAAACAGCCCTCCCGCAACAACACACCAGCAGACTAAATTTCTCAGGTAGGAAGTCTGTTTTAATGTATAGTGCAAGTTCATCTGCAAGTCAATTCACAACCATGTGATACACACGTACTCTGATTTTGGTAAGGAGATTTTAAAAACAAGTCAGCAATTTAGGTACAAAACCCACCTTCTTGTGAACAGACCACAAAATAAGAAGTCACTCTCTTTAAGAGCTAAAAAGTCTGTGAGGAAGAGACCCGCTTACCACTTCATTCCACTTCTCATTAGGCAGCAAGCCCGCCTGCAATTCCCCTTTCCACTCCTGTGCTCAGGGGCAAAGCAGACCAGCGTGGGAACAGAAATTCTTCCTGCTGGAGCTGCAGCGAGACACTGTATCCCTCCACAAATGCAATGCTGCTGAAAGGGAACCCAGAGGTTCATTTGACACTGAAGGTGGTTCCTTAAATACACCACACACTTCCACAACTATCAAATTCCACCTTCTTCACCAAGAATGACACACTGCGGGGGGGTGCGGGGATCAACCACACCAACTTGGAAAGCAATATTTCATGACATGTTTAACAGCACTTCTGCCTAGTATCTTCACCTTTTGCAACATTCTTATTATATTCAAATATGAAAAAGCCATGCCATATGAGCAAAGTGACATTTAGAAATGTGAATTAGGTAAAACAATAACTAAGCTTTTGTTCTGAATGTGAACAGGTCTTACTTGCATGCCATTATTTTAACCCCAAAGCACAAGAGAGAAAGGTAAGAGTTTAACTAGGAATTACAATTCATTTGTAAACAATTTAAGGCCACGTGAAGATTACTCCAAGTTGTTTTTATTAATGTATTTAATCTATTAAGACTTTTGTTTTGAGAACGAAACATGGCAATGATTTAAAAGGTTTAGTTCAAAACTTACGGGTGGGAAGTGTTGAGGAAGGGTGGAAATCAGCACTATTTATTTTCTGAATTATGGTGCCTGACTTCTATGTCCACTGGAAAAGTTATGTTTTTCCCTACCACAGCCATTCAACAATCACTAGAGTTTGGACACATGAGTAAGTATTAAAGGGAATGTAGCCAAACAAAAAAGCCACACACACCCACCTACAATCCAAAATTTGACATTTATAACAGTCATTATTTTCACCTTACATTTTGTAATTAAACAAAGAGACTAGTAATGCAGTATATGCTATTTCCAAAGCAACACACAACGAGTGATATGGTAACAACAGGGGACAGCAAAGCTGAATTGCTATGCAGTTACCTGGCCTAACAATGTCTGTGACTGGGACTCAGTTTCCAGTGGAATTATGAAACAAGCACGAAATTCTTCATGTTTCTATTAAAGGCAACATTATTCAACCCATTTACACAAGGGAGTACTTTAACTACTCCAAATTTTCTCAGACATTGCAATTAATCCCTGCTTCATAAGAAACCTCCCATCCCCTCTGCTTAAGTACTAGTTGCTTGAAATTTCACATTCTTATTACTTAGTTGGCACTGCATGAGGGACATCACAGCTCCTAAGTAACATTGCTTACAGGCCCCTCATTATAGGGGGTGACCACAGTCACCCCAACCTCACTTCCCTGCCCAACTTTCTGTACAGTGCAGCTTTCAGCTCACCTCTGAAAGCCTCCCCAGCCAGGGCTGCACAGCAGGCCTCTGTTCCCTGTAACAACAGATTGCTTCTCGTGGTTGGTGCACAGGCAGCCTGCCAGTTGTAACCAGTTATGTCACCCACTGTCTCCCTGAAGATCCCTGCTGAAACAGAGCTGCAGAAATGCTCACGTCAATCATGTTAGTTGTTCGGGCTTGCATGCATCTGCCCAGCAGTGAGAGAAGTAACAGCTTCAAAGGGAAGCACTCACAGCAAAAATTTAAAAAAAATTGTTTTAAAATGAGACCATCTCAAACAAAATCCCAACACTGGAAGGTCTGCAATCATACAGTTGAAAACCAAAACCTGATAAAAGAAAAGCCTACTGGTTCTGATCAGCTAAACTTTTGCCAGAGTTGGAACACAAAAAACCCCAACCAAACAGTAAACTCTAAGCTATATACAGATGTATAACCTGCAGAAAACAGCATGGACAATCCTGACATACATGTCATCTACAAAAGGAAATGAACGACAGAAGCATGACTTTTCATGTTTGATGTATTAACTGAAAGTGATTCTATTTTTAATCTTCCTTGGTTTACCTCACAAACTTTACTTGTACACCCGTGTCTGCAAAGGTACTCCATCTTAAGAAGATTTCACAACTCCCAGAAATATCTTAGCTGCAATTACTTAAGATAAAATTTTGGCAACTGCAAGAAACAAGGAAGAACAGGGGGACTAAATGTTATTTGGTACAACTCGCTTGCATTTGGCTTCTTGAGCGAGACTGCAGAAGAATTCTTACAACAGTCACCTTTTTAGTGATGTAGTGTGAGTCAAGATCCCATCTTTC
>NW_010544391.1:4163-18006 GCF_000687285.1 Phaethon lepturus
AAGAAAGCATCCCATCACTGACTCCACTTCTGTGAAGCTGTACATTAACATTATCTCTGAGAAGACCTCATGGTCCGTGCAGCCATCACTTATAAAGTTAAGAAGAATTGATCTTTCCTCATTTCTTTCAGTCAGTCCAGGACTGCCACCAAGATACTGTGCATAACCTCTTTACATGTACATGGACATGAAGACAGGTTCCCAAGCAGCATGAAAGGCAAAGTCTGCTTCTCCATCCCATAGTGCGCAAGGCTTGTTAACAGATCTGGACCAAGGCCCTTTCCCCACTTCAGTCACATGCTACTGTAGGGTAATAAAACTAGTGGTTCTGCTTTTAAATTTCTCAAGGGGAGGGCTTGAACTCTGTGTAACACTACTGAAATGGCAAAGACTATTCACAATATATGAAGTTTACAAGGGTCTCTTCTAAGGCCTAGAAACGTGCTGCGGGCTTCTAATTAGGGTTTAGGAAGGGAATATATAGCAGGGGAAGAATGTGTCTTTAGAACTTGTATTTCAGTGGTTCCAAAATATAAACCAAATTGCCTGCTGGTCAGCAACTATTACTTTAGTCCTGCAACTTTAATACATTCCTAGTACCCACTGAAATCAAGAGATCCCTTGGATAGGAAGTCTACAATTAACCCCTAAGCATTTAATAGTCAGGTCACAAATACTTTCTGCATAATTAAGATTTATTATAGAACAACAACTTCAGTCAGGTTATCGTAAAAAAAGGCATTCTGAAAAGACACAGTAGCTGTTGGTCATTAGCAACTTCCTATGGTTCCATAAAAACAGGAAAGAAATCTAGATTAGAGGAGTAACTTCCTGCAACAGTTTAGAATTATCAGACCAGTGCTAACGAAAGCACCAAATCTGGTACAGTCAAGGTGCATACGCAGTAGTTGCTCAACAAACAACTAAGAGCACTTGAAAAATCTCCCTGCCTACTGCTCCTTGCACTGTGAGAAAAGTGATCCAAACTGGTCACCACTGAGGTGATCAGAAAATGCAGCCAATCCCTGAAGCTGTTTACCCATTTGTTGGCAAGTAGGAAGCAGACTATTAGCATCCCTTTACTAACCTCAGCTGGGCAAGTGACCGCAGTACATCCTGTCTCTTTGGGACTGGAAAAAGGTTCTACAGACCAAGTGGAGACTGGACTGTAAGATTACATGTCAGTCAGTCTGTAGCACAGGCATACAAAATGACAGATTACCAATTTTTTATGGGACTGGCAGCTGAGAGGGAAAAATTTTAGTCACTGAACCTGACCTACAATGAGACACTATAGTCTTCAATGTCCTGAGAAAACACAGTAAATTTTGCTGAGGCCCAACTGTGAAGAGCACTGTTGGCAGTGGAAGGAACAAAGAGGAAGGAGAAGATGATAAATGAATGTCACCTGAGGGGCTAGTAACATGACTGGGGTACCATATAAATCAGCTGAGGCACAAATAAGGACTGTGTGCATGCTTTAAGCCCCTGGTAAGTTAAGAAGAACATGCCAGTCTCACAAGTGCCGGCACATCACACTGCTGACCTCAGGTGACACAGCACCCACTGGTGTGTGCACCCCACTGCTGGTGTGCAAAGAACGGTATGTTGTACCTTAAATGTCTACTGGACAGTTGAAAAAAAGAAGTTAGATAACTTTGTTTTGGAAGAAGAATCAAAAGACAGAAAGGGGACAATATCACTAAGAAGAAAATGTCTGCCAGGAGATGATGATAGGAGAGGAATAGGTCATGTGTTAGTTCCACATTCCCTCCTTCATGTGGATGTGCAAGCACACACACTGATGTGCAGAACAGCCCTACTGTGCTTAGGAGAAATGGGGGTACACAGTGGGCAGGGCCTTTTCAAATACGACTCAGTAATTGTGTGGTCAAAGGGGCCTAACCAAAAAGAGGGGAAAAAGAATATAATAATATACCTGTGGATAGTCCATGTAGGGGTCTGGGATCAGTTTCATGCACAGATGAAGCCTATGATTCTCTCTAGGAAACTAGTAAGATTTGCAACTCCTGCAGCCACAAATTTTGCTATGAGTTTTATTACCCTACAGCAGCATGTAACTGAAGTGGGGAATGAGCCAGAGCCCTTCTGCCCAATCTGCTCTGTTGAGGGGGAACCCTGGACTCAGTGCCCAGCAGAGTTGGAGTCTCTTCCTGGTTCTGCCACTGGCCTCCCAGGACAATTTGCCACTGTGTCTCAGGCTCTCCATATCTGTAAATAGAGATACATCTCTTTCCTCTGTGAAATGCTTTGACTTCCACGGTTAAAATTCATGAGCTATCATCATGGCTGAACCCCACAGAATCTTAGCTGAAAACCAAAATAGTTACCAATGCTTCAACTATCCCATATTGTGCTCAGATAAACATACAAGTCAAAAAAAATTACTCTTGTTCCTAAACTTACAAGCAAACCTCACGAAGAACTTCTCTCCAGAACACCACAATTGGAAAAATTCAGAACCATGAAGACCAGGGATAAGAAAGGAAAGGTATATGCCAAGACTCCACTACTCCTCCTCTTCTTCTTTCCTCCCAAGAGTCAGCAAGAGCCAGCAGTAATTGTCTGCCAGCAGAGTAGCTGTATTCGTCATGCTAAACATACTGAATACAAAAGGCTGGATGACAGCTGCCTGGTAAAGCTGTAAGTGTGCCAAAGAAGCCTTCCATGTTTTGCTTTAGCAGAGAGGACATACTGCACAAGCAGTCCCACATAAATCTGTGGGAAAGCCGCATTCTGGTGTTCCATCAACGACAAAGTATTAGCACTGTGAGTCTTCCTTGGTACAAGAGTGAGAAGGGTTGTGAAGGCAGGATAAACTCAAACACGAAGCAACCTACATGCAGTTGACTCCAGACACATGAATGGGGAAAGGGAATACAATGATGAGAAACAGCCTGCTCTGTTACGTACTGCAAAGAATGGCCTTGTGGGTGACTTTGTGTCTGAAATACTCCATATTTAATTTGTCTGACAGCTGAAAAACTTATGTATTTATGAGGACATATAATGGCTGTGCATGGCAGAGCTTATCTGTGTATTAGATTTAGTGCTACTGGCTGTGGATTTGTTCATGTGTGCACTTCTGAGCAGGTCAAACCTAAAATAAATTTACAGTACTACTACAAGGTGTGATTACTCTATGACAGGCAAAGCTGCTGAATTAAATCAGTCAGAATGTTTCAGACATTGTTTTCTGAGTGGACTACACGGCTATTTGTGCAAATTGCAAAACAAAGTCACTTCTGAACTAAAAGTGATAAACTCCTCTCTAGTTTCTAAGGGCAATGCTTCAATAGATAGAATTACACAGATGTGTAAGTGACAACACTTCCTTACCCATTCAAACAGAATGAAAAAAGGTTACCTTTGTTTAAAATACAAAAGGGAACAAAAAAAAAGCTTCCATTTCCAGCCTCCATCCCCCAAAGTTGTTGGTGGGGGGGCAGATGACACAGAGGGGAGAAAGCCTACACTAAGACTGGTAAGTTATTGCCAAAACCAACATGAAAGGCACTTGAGAGTTTGATTTTTAAACTTACCCATGTAAAGATTACTTGCAGGAGTAGTGGTCTACCTGACTTTCCCATTCCATCAGGACAGACTAACACAAACTTAAAACTCTCTCCTTTTACCCAAGATAATGCATCAACTCTTTTTCATCCAAAACTTCACATGAAGTGTTTGAGATGACCAAAGAAACATTTTCATGGAACTAAGTTTTTAGCTAGGCAAAAAGATCATAGAATCATAGAACAGTTTGGGTTGGAAGGGACCTTTAAAGGTCTTTCAGTCCAACTCCCCTGCAGTGAGCAGGGACAGCTTCAACTAGAGCAGTTCGCTCAGAGCCCTGACCAATCTGACCTGAAATGTCTCCAGGGATGGGGCATCTACCAGCCTCTCTGGGAAATCTGTGCCAGTGTTTCACCAGCCTCATTGTGAAAAAGTTCTTCCTCCTGTCTAGTCAAAATCTACCCTCTTTTAGTTTAAAACCATTACACCATGCACTATTGCTACAGGCCCTGCTAAAAAGTCTGTCCCTGTCTCTTGTATAAGCCTCCTTTAAGTACTGGAAGGCTGCAATAAGGTCTCCCCAGAGCCTTCTCTGCTCCAGGATGAACCACGCCAACTCCCTCAGCCTGTCCTCATAGGAGACGTGTTGCACCCCTCTGATCATTTTGGTGGCCTCTTCTGGACCTGCTCCAACAGGTCCATGTCTTTCCTGTGCTGAGAGCTCCAGAGCTGGATGCAGCACTCCAGGTGGGGTCTCACCAGCACTGAGGGGCAGAATCACCTCCCTCAACCTGCTGACCACACTGCTTTGGATGCAGTCCAGGATACCCATTTAGATCACAAATGCCACTAGCAAGACTGACAGTCCCGCAGTGAAGGTAGAACAGTAACAAGCAAGTCAGTACTGAAGAAGGCTGACAGCAAATTGACATGCTTCAGGAATGAGTGGAAAGATCTCAGTCTCATTTCTAAACAGCTGTCCAGCTTTTACCAGCTCACTCTACATTATTGCATATACCAGAAAGTATAAGTACAGACAGATTTCAGAGTGCAAATCCACTGCTAACAGGCTCCATTCAAATCCCATTTGCTAATGATTTTGTTTTCTTGAGATTTCTTCCCTCCCTTTCTTAATGCATGATCAACTCCTAAATCTATGCAGCAGATTTATTTCAACTACTACTGAGCACTTAAATGCCTTGTCTCTACTATAGTTTCAAGGAGTTCATAGTCACTCAAGTTTTCTCCACACATTAAAGTCAAAACAGGAACTGCCAAGAAGAACCTAATCTTCAAATCTTGATGTCAATAACCTGCTGGTCACATGGCAACTTACCCTGCATCTCTGCTTCTGTTTCAGTAAAATTCCATACTGATTTACCATTTAACTAATGCAGTCTTGGAAAGCAACACTAAAATATTGCTACTACATTTTCAACACCTCTGGAAGCTCAAAGGAGGATGCATACAGACCAGAAAGCATGCTTGCATGCAGCTGTCCTGTTAATAAACTCACATCTGAACTCAGTTTTCCTTTGGATTGATTCCTTAAGTCTGTAGTACCCTCTCCTGAACACCTCCTGCTGTCTCCAAATTTCTGCCTGCTGGTGGTTTTACCTCCCCTCCAGCTAGGGCCCTGGTTTACACCTCCAGCCTGCAGAAGTAAAGAAGAGCTTGCTAGCAAGGATTACAGATTTTTGTATTTGACTGTCATTACATAATGAAGATGATGTCTGTAACATCAGTATCAAGTACTATGTATTGCAGAGTGCTCTTCACATAAAAGATATTGTAGATGATCTGTCCCTAACTTCTGTTGTTTTACTCTTCTAGCCTTCCAGACAAAAATTCATGCACTCCAATTCCTCCCACTTTGCTCAACCTCAACAACAGTATCCAGAAGTTAACACAAAGATATGGTACTGACTCATAAAACCCATAATTCCTCTAAATGCCCCAAATATATTTTCCCTACCAAATGTTAGAAGACTAGATTTGCTTTATAATTAAACAAATTCCAGGATATAGACCAAACCAGAAAAGGGAAGATTATCAGATCTTTTTCAGACTTTAAACTATACTTATGCTAGTAAACGTACTACTTATCACTAAGCACAAAATGGACCGCTGCCATTCTCTTCCTTTTTACATAGATCATGCTGAAGTGTATATATACGAATCTAATCAGTCTTGGATATAAAATTTCTGTCCAGGCTAAGCAGCCCCACTACTGTTACACATCTTCTCTCACCATGGACATTAAGAGGCATCTGTAGAAGTCAAAGAGCCACTCTACCACACATATTAGCAGCAGGCCCTAGCATAGGGCAGTGCACAAAAACAGTCATAAAGAGGGAAGACAACACTGTTTGACAGGCTCCTTGCATGTTATGTCCTATCTACATCCAAACTGTAGTTGCTGCTCTCAGCTTAACTACTAAATCAAGTCACAGCTTGGAGACTGAAGTTGCCCTCACTTTCTTCCATTTGTCTGTCCCAGCTAACAGCACCACCTGAAGACAAGCCCTGTCCATAACAGCTCTGTGACTTCCAGAAAAAAGTTTCTATGTTTTCCCTAACAGGTAGGCTACACAGTAACACAGAGGCTTGAAAGGAACCATTGTTTTTCTTGAGTAACAAGGCTGAACACACAAATGTAAACAATTTACACATTCCCACTTTTCTTGCACTGATTTCATGAGTAGTGAAAGTCCTTAAGTCTATACGATTTCTTACATATTCATGCTACCAATTCAAAGGATGCCATTGGAAAGGGTATCTTCATGCCTTTTCAACACCAGCTCTACCACAAAGCATTTTTGCACAAGTTGTTTTGAAGTTTTACAATTACTACAGCCATATCTACACCGCAAAATTTTCTCTTCAGCATGAAGTCTCCATTTTTGGCCTACAAGGCCAAACTCTGGCTCCACAGATGACTGTGGAAGTGACTTTTGATCTCACTGGGAGCAGGACTTAGCTGCCTCAGTTCCATTTCACCACTTTATCTGCCCAGATGGATTACTGCGGGATGAAGGAAAACAGTATAACAAGGGGTAAGGGAAAGACAGTCTCTTTGCACCTTCTCTTACTGTTGTGTACGTTTTAAAGTAAAGTATCCTGCAACAGTGTTAACATGGGAAGCCAAGGAACAAGGACACCTCTTATTTCAGATGCAACTAAAAAGAAAACTCTGCAAAAATATCAGTCCCTTACTAAGCACGTGTGCCTGAAATAAAGCCAAGTTTCATTACGTGCCTGTATTTTTACGTACATATGTCTTGCCAGTTTCAGGGAGGGGTTACTTTTTTTTTAAATAATATGTATGGACACAGCTGTGAGTAATAGTCACATCAAAAGGAAGAAAGGGGACTTTAATAAACACCCAAATCAGTCAGGCTATTATCAACACACAGGTGAAAAACTTGGTAACTTTGTAGACCTTTCATAAAAAGTTAAGTTTAAACAATCAAATACTAAACCTAAAAATCCTCTAAATCTGTAAGAAGCCAACATCAGTACTGTATTCCTTTGTGCATCATTACCATTAAATAAAAGTGGAAGACTTGGAACCAAAATGCTGTAGCGCTCAATTGTCTAGGAAAAAAATAAATTATACAGAACATCCTAAAACTTTTCACAGAATACACTCCTCTATAAAGGTTGCCACACATGCAGCTTTTCACTGAAAAACTCTTGAGAATAAACAATCAAATTCTTTGTGTGTGTAGAATCATTCAACAATTTTTGCCTTGTACAGTAAATTAATACTATATTCATGAAAGTTCTATACGATTTGTTTTTAGGTTTTCATAGTCTGTCCTGCATAAGTTTAATCTTGTTCTCAGAATATAAAAAAGGATTTCTCACAGAACTTGGGTAAGGCACAATTTAACCTTATGACAATTTAAATACCTACTTAAAGCTTCTATGTTTACATGCACAGCATTGAGGCACTCCCTTAAAATTCACTTGCACTCTGCTCTCATCCTTCCTCCCCCAAATTCAGCCAAAAGCTCATTTCAATAAGAAACTAACTGAGCCCAGTGATAAGCAGCAAAAGACAAAATTTCTCACTCCTCTTTATTAAAAAAAACAAACAAAAAACATTATTAAAATTATAAACATTTAAAACACTATAAAACATTTATAAATTAACAAATATATTTATAAAATAAACAAACTCTTGAATTTATTGCAGGTATTCTAGTGTTACCTAACAAACAAAATCAAAAACTGGGGGTGAATTTATCTCCACTCCCAAATACATGGAATTGTACCTTCTAAGCACAAATTTGTATTCCTATATAACTCCACATTATTCCCTCCAATTCTTTGATCTTTATTTAACATAAGGGAACTCTTGACATTCAGTATCATTTGCCTTCCTCAAGGATCAATCTTTCAAATCTCTGTAAATCTCCACGGCAGCCTTTCATATACAGTTAATCACTTAAACATGACAGGCAGGAAGAAAAAACATGAATTAGAATTATGAATAGAAGAAAAGAGGATGAGAAGGGTTTGGATTTTTTTTTTTTTTTAATAGTTAGAAAACTCCTTTTCAGACAGGAAATACTTTCATTCCTTAGAAAGTGAATTTCAGTATCAAGTACAGGATAGTAACAATGCAGGGATTAAATTAACTGACTTATAAGGAAGAGATGAAAAGAGATTTGTCTTGAATATCATTAAGATGCTGCCATATTTGCTTTTATTTTGCAAACTGTTCCTGGGACAGCAGTGCCTCAATTCATATCTTATAAATGTGAAACCTCAGCACATTCCAGTTTCTCCATGTTTTTATTTAATTTCTTTTTATCTTTCTTTTCTTTATAAAACCTTCCAAAAAGCCTTCAGTTCTCTAGCAACACATTTATCCTCTGTTCCTCTTACAAACCCCAAATTTTCCTATGCCAATTGGGAGAGTCTCTTCTGTAAGTTGTAATGGGAAATGCCAATACTTAAATCTCAGAGCTATAATCCATAAGCATTGTGTGGCTTGTAAGTCAAAACAGCCTAAACAAATCTGCAAAATCACAAAGAAGGAAAAAATGAGGTTTCTCTTGTGATCTCTGCTGATGCAGTGGAACACACCATACAAAAATCCTATAGCTGTTGAAACCAAATGACTGTAGGACTCATCATCCCTTCTATGGCAGTACCCAAAAATGGATGTCAGTAGAAAACTAAGAACAAGGAAGCATACAGTGAGGCTTCACACATACATTGTCTCAATTTGAAATCAAGCATCACTGAAAACTACAATGAAATTTAAAATGCAAGATTTTAACATAATAATGCTAATAATCACATAATAATTCATCATAAATAGTCACTGCTATTCTATAATCCCTTGGTCACCTTTTCTGGTACCGACTTCTTCCACCACTTTCTGAGAATGAGCAAGCTTGGGACATTTATAGCACACTGCAGTCAGCAGTTTCACAGTACCATCTCTGACAGGGTGCCAATCACGAAGGCACCTTTGGATTGCATGCATCATTTCTACATAAACATCAGGCCTCCATCTACATCTGCTGCTGCTTCACAGAATCACAGAGCAGTTGAGGTTGGAGGGCATCTCCGAGTTCCCTCCTTCATCCGGAATTGTGGTCAGCTTCAGTATCCCTTTCTCTCACCACCTCCACCCCAAGCAGAGCAGGTTTCTCAAGGTCTTGGGCAGTTGAGTTTTGAGTATCTCAGAGGATGGAGACTCCATAACCTCCCTGAGCAACCTAGTCCAGCGTTTGGCCACCTGCACAGTTAAGGCAGACTGACAGGCAGACCAACACATTTTCTCTGTTCAGATGGGATTTCCTATATTTCAGCATGTGCCCATTGCTTCTTGCCCCATCAGTGGACACTACTGCGGAAAGCCTGGTTTCATCTTCCTTGCACATATTTGTTAACCAAGGTAACAAAATTTGAAAGCTCAAAACTCAGTGCTAATCTTACCATTGAAGTACGAAGCTATTCCTAAGTATTTCTCTGTGTTAACCATGTGTTACATTCCCTTACCTTTACTACATTTTTGGTAATTAAATTTAAAATACATTGAGTGCTGGATATTAAGTTACAATATATACATTGGTATGTCAATAACTATGTTTTAAACACATTAAGCTAATGCCAACACCTTCAGCCATCAAGACCACAAACTAAAGCTTAACATGCAGATACTTCAACTTTCTGGGCAGAGTTACCTCACATGAAGTCCAGTTATTTGTTAGTTGTATTGCCTATGACATAATACACACGGATTTTGCCCAGAGAGGTGGTAGATGTCCCATCCCTGGAAGAATTCAAGGTCAGGTTGGATGAAGCTCTGAGCAACCCGGTCTAGTTGAAGATGTCACTGCTTACTGCAGGGGGGTGTAGACTAGATGACCTGAAAAGGTCCCCTCCAATCCAAAGATTCTACGATTTTTTTCTTTACATTACAGTATTATGATGGCAAAGCCTAAACCAAAATCGTAAGTATTTCATAGTAACTAAATGGCTATCTGTTTTGGCAAAAGCCTTAATGAATAAATGAACCATGCCATGAACTAAATCAACACTGTTAGCTCTAAATATTTCAATAATAAAATATACATTTATATCATTATCATCCCCAAACAACTTCCAGGAATTCAGGCAGTCCGACGTTGCCTGTTAAGTACAAAATCAAACATGATACAGAGTTACTCCTCTATGAAATATAGCAATAATACATTACTTTTCTCCTGTTAACATCAGACTACTGCAGGGGGGAGGAGGGGGAAGAAAGCAAATAACCCAAAAAAAGCAGATTTCAGAAAGAGGTTAAAGGGGTTTTTTTGGCAGTGGAAAAGGGCTAAGAAAAGCGCTAAACTATCTGGAAGTATTACATTAAGAACAAACTGCTTTAAATCGCAGTAATCAACACTGTTAAGCATATTTTACAGAAATTAAAAAATATAGTAAATTCCCAAATAGTGTATTGTGAGAAGAAAGTTAAGTGGTAGAATCTCTTTTCTAAGGCAAGGCAAGGGGAAAAGAGAAAATGACAGAACTTCTAAAACAAAGGCTTTAGGCCTGCAAACACTTAAGCAAGTATGCAGCTTCATGCATGTGCCTTGAAGGGTTTTACCGCTATGTTCAAGAATTTGTAATTTCAGGACCTAAGGTGTTGGGATTTTTGTTGGTTTTCAGTTAAAAGAAAGCTGATGTTTCAAAGCAAACAATGTTAATAAAGATACAAAAGTTGTCAAGAAGCTAATAATCTTTTAAAAAATTAATACATTTTTGACAAATTTCTCAAAACAAGTAAAAAATACAAGCCAACTGTATTAGCCTTTTAAGATGGGGGGGCAGGAAAAGGGAGGAGGGGGCAGCTAATTTTTCAAAATAACATCCAGGTGTTAAAGTACAATTCTCATTGAACTCTAACTGCTGTCCACAACAGCTCATAACCTCAGTAAAGGCAATTCAGACTCCCATTTTACCCAAGCTTAAGTATCAGAAAGCAGGATTAGTCACAGACACAGCATGAACAACTTGATTGCCAATTTTATGTACAAGACAGTGTTGTCACTGAAATCACACACAGATGTTAACAGTTTTGACCTTTTCCAGAGCAGATAAAAAAACAAAACATAACAAGTATGAAGCTTTTTAGCATGAGGGGGGAAAAAAAATTGAAACCCTGAAATTACAACACCTATCTAGAACAAAGCAGGTGCAAGAAGAAACTGCTTGAATTGCTCACAACATTTAAAATAACAAAAAAATCTTGTTCAAGAATTTTTTTTGCAAGAGGATTTCCTCATGACACATCTCAAATCTACTTAAGAAGAGTGAACCTGCACCACTTGGTTTTGCTGTGGAATGGTTTTTTCCCCTCGGTCTTAGGAACAGGTTCTCTCATCATTATGTCAGGTATTTTTACAGCAGGTAAAGGTAAGGGGTCAGTAACAACAGGCTGCATCTCATCAAGGAAATCTCCATTCTAGTTTTTCCACTCACTGTCTTCAACAATCTGTTCCTCTTTGAGACATCATATTTCTAAAATTTTGCAGAAATTTCTCTCTCCCCAACAAACTGGAACATTACAGGTGCACAGAGTTCACAACCACAGCAGTGCTTGTAAACCACCAAGGTAGTTTCTGCTTCTCACAGGAGAGTTAATACAGAGCTGCATCTGCAGACAAGTCAGTTAAAGGATACCCACCAGTCCTTTAAACAATTAATTGACTGAGACTGCTTTGCTTAACACTGAACAAGGAAAAACGCTATCGCTAAAGCTCCTGGACTCCTCACTCTACTGATGAGTCTGTGCTCACCACTTGTCCCACTCACACTTTCCCTGATGTTCAGCTCTTGACAAATTCCCACAATACATGTTCCCTCCAGAGAATGAAGGGGGAAATACAGAAGGCCCAAGCATTTACTACAGAGGCTTTCATAAAAATGCCCATCACTTCCCTCACCTTATGTAAGCCAATTCTAAAAGCCAGCAAATGTCTGCAAAAAGCATTTAAAATTTGAGAACTGGAAGATCAACATGAGCTAACCACTGCAGACTATCCATGTTTTGGATAACCAAGACCCTGTCCACCTTTTTTTTGTTCATGCTCTTGTTGATTCCAAGGCCATGCCTTCTCAGATTAACCTGTTCGAGGGCTTGGTAAGGGGGTTTGGCTGTACTGACCGTCCATATGTATGTCATTTCTAAACAGCACAATCGTTTTCAACTGTATAGTATGCTGAAAAGGAATAACTACAAATAACTACAATTCCGCCAAAGAAGGTCACATAAAGTTTTAAGCTTTTTGGTATAATGCTTTATGGGCAGGTGGATGATTCGAAAGGCTTGTACGGTGGAAGTTTAGAACTTCCAATTACTTTGCTGTAACATGAGAAGGATTGCATGCAGCACAATACCATTGAGTTCAATTGTTCTCTGAATAAAACCACTTCAAATAGGGCTTCTGAAAAACTCTCAAATTTTTTTTGCATCTGGCCCCATTCATATCACTATGGATGCAAGATATGCAAATTGACCATTCTGACAGAGAAATTCTTAGACATGTGCTTTGAAAAGCCTTCTCCTCCCTCACCATGCTTACATGAAATACCTCTGTATTCCACATTTGCACATGAACCCTATCCTGATGTCACCAGAAATCTCCATTGCTCAACTCGGTCCTGATGTCATACATCATCGTCTTTTGAACACTGACAGCCTGGGAGCAAGCAAAAGGCAGCAGCCACAGATTATTCTACCTGTTCAAATACTTATTGAAGATAACAGCTGCCCTTACTAAACAGAAAACAGTCCCAGTACTTGTGCCTACCCTCAGCAACAAAAGTCAAGATTTTTCTTCTGTTGCTACTGACACAACAAAAATCGTCATCTAAAAGATCACAGTAACAAAGGGAAGGCCACATCTTTTTTTCAAAAAAAGTGTTTTTTTATATGAGCATCAAGTCATCCATTGAGGCAGGCAGAAAACATAGCCTCTGGATTGCTAGACACAGAAGCAAATGAAGTAACCGCTTACTGCTCTGCAATTTGGCAAGAGTATTTAGTTTTTGCCAAGCAATTGGCACGAGCCTTCAGGTTTATGTGAAGCGATGGTGTTTGCAGTACTGTAGCCCATCCAAGTCCTACCATTGCCAGCAACCTGAAGAACACCCCACGATTCCTAACAACGCTGTTCCTTGGCTAGAATGCTGTGGAAGGGTCATTAGATGCGTCTGACACGGTGTAACAAGTGCCAGGAGCAGCACTGCAAACGCTCCACCTTTATGTACTGCAGATTCAAAACCAAAAATGTGTTCTACTTTCTTGGATGTGGAACATGCTATTCCACAGTTGTTGTTTTTTTTTTTAAACTTGACAGGAACCAAGAGCCTTTCGACTTTAGACTTCCACCAAGCTCAGGATGACTGTGTGAGTTAAGAAGTGATAAGTTATCAATAAAAATATTCACTATTAGAAATAAAAAATTTCACACTGCTTTTTTGAAGTCAGGACAGTTTCCAAGTTAAGAATTTCCAGAGAAAAATGAACAGTTAGTTCAGCTTCAGTATGGATCAGTTCTGCTGTAGAGAGTGTTAAAGTAGTAGTTCCACATACAACTATCAAAACCCTGAGAAGCAGCCTGAGCCAGAGCTGGCCTCTTCTGCTTATCCTTAGAAGACCAACATTTAAAGAATAATGTATCAGCTTGCATCCAGTTAAGTCTATCACAGATATACCAAATCAATAGTGCTGTCACATTTTAATTAATGTCCACTTTCAACCAAAATGTGGTAACTCTACTGAGTTATGAGCCTGTAG
>NW_010544391.1:18065-38073 GCF_000687285.1 Phaethon lepturus
GCTAGGCTTTAACATCACTGAGACTGCAGCATACTCTCCGTCGCTAGTAAGCCATTCAGTTGATCAACACTGCTATCACTGTGCCACTGTGCCAAGTGCAGGCTCTTAAAACAATGCATCAAATAAGCAGCATATCTTCAAGTATCACTGCAGTAATCAGAGTTTTGCCTCCAGAGACAGAGGTAAAAATGCTTGCTCATTTTGATTATGTATTGTAGAAGAGACATTGTCAGGTCATTTCCTCTCTTCCCCTGCAAATACCAAATCCAAGACGTAGCCTGATTAGTTTATTTGAGGGTTTATGATTACCAGTCAAGAAACCAATAAAAACAAAATCAAGAATTCAAGCATGTACTTAGAACATAGAAAGCAGGTACGGAGTTGCACAGATATCACAGGTATATGAAGAAGTAAGGCTGGCTTTGGCATGACCACTGTAAACAGTTTCTCTTTAAACTCCTAACTTAGTTGGGCAGGGAAGTTCCCTGCAGTACTACCACATGCCTTGCATACCCGTAACCATGCAAGAACCCCAAAACAGGGAATTCACTGCCCTTCGGAATTGTACAAACCCTAGAAATACAAGACAGACAGCTCCCTTTACTGGCCATCCTTACCCACATTCATAGGCCACTTCAAGGAAAACAAGATGCACCACTGGAAAATCCAATTTAAAAAGCTTTTTAAAATATTACATTTATCTTTGTAAGTGAAAAACAAAGCATTCCATTACCCTTTTCTTATTAGAGAACCATACAGATCTGTATGGTTCCTAGCTGGTAGATAAATTTTTGTCAGATAGAAGGCAAGCTTTTTCCCAAGCTCTGCAATTTCCTTTGGATCTTAAAAATTAATACTGCAGTGCCCTGTACCTCCCAAACATGCTGCAAAGTCTGCAGCGCCTACAAGTAAGAGCAAGTGTAGTTTTTCAGTGAGTTAGAGATTCTTGTACAGAGGCACAAGTGTCAGAGCCAAGACCACAACACATTGGTAGCAGTGTCAGTGCAATACTTATGTATTCAAGAACTTTAAGCAAGTGGGTTTTTTGACACGGTATCTCATGTTATGTGACTGCAAACTGCCACTGAAAGAGAAAGTCTTACTTTTCCTTCCACTCATACCCATGCATTCCCATGTCTCCTGCCTGCACTGGATGACACTGTAGCTCTAGAGTAACTCAGTTCAGCCCAGGGATCCAACAGGAAATTAACTTCTCAGAGCTCAGTCAGAAGTGGTAGGAGAGGCTTGGAAATTGTTTTCTATTGAACCAGGGTGCTGGCCCAGCTCACACACATCACATGGAAAACTGCAGCAGCGCACAGGAGTCATTAGCCATCCATTCCAGCAGCAGGCTGCACCCAGGTCTACTAAGGCATACCACATAACTGGACTCTAGTACAGTTGTCTGTATGAATCCAGTTGCATTCACCAGAGCTCTGAGAATAAAAAGTACACATCAATAGGAGAACAAACTATCTAAGTGAGGTGCTGAGCAACTCCAAGTGAGGAGTTCAGCCTTCAGTAAGGCACAGTAAGATTAGCCATATGGGAGTTCAGCTTTGTGGACAAGTTCACAAGCTGCAAGTACACTTTCTGCAGCTAGAGATCTTGTTTTATAGATGTTTAAAAAGTGATCGTGTTCCTTTTTGCTATAAACTTTACACAGGAAATAATGACATAGCAGCAGCATCTTAAAGGGAGTAATATAAACAAGACCTCTTTTAAGGATCCATTACCATTGAAAGCTTCCCAGGCACTCTTAGAGCTCACAGTAAGAACGGATGCACTTCAGATTCTTCCAAGAGCTACACTGCATGTGCAACTGCAGGATAACACATACTAGCAAACAGAAAATAAACCCCTCCGGGTTCTTCAACCAGTGCACAGAGACCAAGATAAACAGAAACTCCAGGTTACTTCTGGTTTAGAAGCTGAGAATGGAGGCAGTATGGAATGGAAAATGCACAAAGGCACTTCACCTACCACATGCTGTGTACACTTCCTTGGCCACTCTTTACACAAAGAGGAAAGAGGAGAAAACTGCAACCCCATGAGACCACACAAGCACACAGAGGATGCACCTCCTCTTGTCCAGTGAACCTGCTACGGGTCAGAGTTGCCCACAAATCACAATGAACTACATCACCTTCTAATTGAATTCTTTTTCAGGATGTGACCCAAATAAGAGCAAACATTTCTTACTAGGCATTTGTTGAAAGTGAAATGGCTATAGCCATGTTAGAGAGAGGCCAGTTGACATATACCCTTTATATCCCCTTGAAATGCCAGTTGACATATCCCCTTCATATCCCCTTGACATGCCAGTTGACTTCAGTGTGCCACAAGTTTGAAAGGTTCTTAAGATACATCCAAAGTCTCCGCTCTTTCATTGTTCCACAACTGAAAGATTTGTTATCAATTTAGAATCTAAATGAGATAAGAACAAAAACAACTCAAGCTACACAATGCTCAATCAACAGCGTTGCCAAGTTGCACCCAAGTTACTTGAAGTGCTAACGCTGTGAAGACACAGTTTGAATGGCAATCACATTACAATTCAAGCTATATAGTAAACTTTGCAATTTCTCACGTATCATTGCAGAGAAGACACCAGCTATTTGGCCTTCATCTTGGATCAACTGTATGATTTCCATTTCTGGCAAAGCTTTTTGAAAAGGAAATGGAATAAGCATTCAATGCCATACAAAGTTCACAGAATCCAAATCCTCACCAGCTACTTTTGAATAATCCATCCCAGCAAGGCCATTGTTAGCTCAGTGAGAAGCTTAAGAATTGAAACTCGAGTGCTGCTTTATAAGAGGGAAGATACTTACCACCAGGCCAAATTACAGATGTTAACAAGACAAGTCAGGAGGCAACACTCAAACATCACAAACTGAAAAGAAATAGTTGTGTCTTCAAACCACGATTTACTTATTCAAACAAACCCACAATCTATATGACAAGCTCAACCAGAAATCTTCAAGCGTTTCTTCCATCTTGAGCAGATGAATGTGAAAGCTGGAAACCAACTAAGGCTGTAACCAGACAACCTAAAAGCCACTGAGAGCAAACAGCTTTAAATCAATAGATCTAGAAGTAATGAATTTAAGACAAACCCCACAGCTTATTAAAATGTTCAGTGGTCTCCAGATACCAAAAGGCAAAGATAGCTGAGATGTTAATAAAGAAACCAGTCATTTTAGTGACAGGAATGCTGCTGGTAGCAGGAAGAATGGTATTAATTCTTGAGATAAAAATCTCCTTCCTTCTCAGAGTAAGAGTTACAGGAATACTGTGAGATTTGCATAGGGCAGGCAAGTATTAGAGGTGCCAAACCATGTTCATGGATTAAGTGAAGTCCAATAGTACACAGAAGTTACTTACTTGTTAGAAGATATGAACATTCCAACAGACATAAGTGTTTCCAAGAACCAGAAAGAGATCAGGGACAAAGAAATCAGGTGTGCCTAATCTATAAAAATAGCTTAGACATCAGCAAGCTCAGCTAGATCAACAAAATTAAAGAGTGCTGGTGCAGAATTGCTAGCCTTTGCTATGCTCAGCGGGGTGTACTGGTCACTCATTTTTCTGGGACTCACATTTCCAAGTTGGAGAGCTTCTTCCTTTCACTACCTTGAACATGCTCTGTTTCATTTACAGAGTAGAGACTATTGCCAGGTAAACACTAACCACCTCAGCAGTCCTCACTTTGAGCAACACTAATGCCTTGACACCCCTGTAGTTGTAAAGTACTGGGATTCTCATCAGTTAGCAACTGGTTTTGCTATTTTCCCAACTGACCTGCAGTTCTACAATCTCTTTAGACATTGAAGGAGACATGGTGACAGGTTCTCCTACGTGGTATCTGTGCCAATGCTAAGTCACAACTCTTTAAATGCTACTTTTTTCTAAGAAAAGAGGGTCTTCCAGCATTTGCTATTACCACAAGCCACTGAACAGTATCTCAGAGAGGACTTCTTCCCTACATTGCTGCCCTACACAGGGCACTGGGATAACTCCACAAACATACTCAAATATTCAGAGTACTCTGTACAGCCAAGTGAAAAGCAAGGCAAATGCAAGTAGGTTACTGTCACCAGATGCTTATCAACATATTGGAAAGCAGCAGAACACCCAAGAACTCTCTTGTGAGGATACAGTGCTTCCTAACCCCTAGTTTTCAAATAAGATTGCCAACACATTTCCAAGATGACTTCTCCAAGCACCTGAGAAAGCATCCAATTAGAGTTTCAGGTCTGCATACTTAACTGTTCCGTCATGAATGGTACTTGGACAAGTCATGCAGAGTAAGACTTCCAGAAGACAAGAAGGGCATAACACTTGATTCACAACAGAAAGTTAACTATTTCCAATTGTCCAGAAGTGAGGTCACTTGGACTACTTACTCAGGCTGCTGCGTAAGTGTGCATGAATTTTCTTTCTGACTTATTAGTAATTAAGTCCTTTATAACCTGTATATTTCAGACGATGTGATCCTGTACAAAAGGAACAAACAAACATGCAATTTCACAGTTCAAGTACAGTATTAAATATCCTTCAAGTAGACAGGGTCCTTGTTAACTTTGCATCAATTAAAAGCTTCTGAAACCCTGTTTCCTTTTTGTTTCTTTGAGAAAATGAAGAAGCAATTTGTGTTTACAGCTTAGTTCCTGCTTCCAAAATACCCCTTTAACTTTTTTATTATTTTTATGGTGGATATAAATGGCACCAAATCGTCAAATCACAGCTATTTTCTATGCTACCTATACAAATAGGTCTGATTCCTGGCAAGCCATAAAACAATTATGGCTGAATTCCTGTAGCCCTTTGATATCCCAGTTTGCCTGCAGGGCTTCAAAGCCACCTTAAGGCAATGCTAAAAATCTAATTTCCAGAAGACACAGAGGGAAAATAAAGCATTTCAATTCCCACATGTTCAAACATGAACACACCAAAATCTTAGCACTGGCATGATTATGTCTGAAAATAAAGTGACTTAGAACAAACACGAACAGGTAAGGTGCAGCAACAGTTTAAATCAACATGGCCTCACAGAAAGCAGAGATACAGGCAACTTGATAAAGTGGGGCAGGGAGCACACTACACCTGCCTCTGATTCCCCTATTGCAAGTTGGGAAGCACATTTTCCTGCTTAAACATTCAGCTCTCAGCCCTTCTTGCATGGATGGCAAAGAAGGGGGGGAGGGAATAATCATAAATAGTAAAGGGAAACGGTGAAACTGCCTAAGCATACAGAGAAAGCAGTTATCTTTCCCTTTAAGATACTGACATTGCCAGTTACAAATCACAAATACATTCGAAGTCAACTATCACAGGTACCTGAGGATTTATATATCTACATTTTATCTTCATGTTTTTATATTATGAAAGGGTCCTCCCCTCATGTAAGCAGGGGAGCTAGTTCTCACTGTACCAACATGGTTTCTAGCATCCACCAAACATGTCTGAGAGAGGCAAGGGGACAACACTATAACCCCTTTAAGCAACACCAGCAATGTTTTTGCGTAAATGACCTGGAATTTAAGAGAGATGAAACTGAAAAAATTGAAGACTGATGACTATATTGTTTTGCATGAGAGAAACTTACATGTTGGCCAAGGAAAACATTATCAGAGTAATATAGTTCATATTGGTTCAAAGACATACACACAAAAATTCTAGGACACCTTTAAACTCTTTGCTTATTTTAAGTTCCAGTTGGTTTTTGGTGGAAGACTAAAAAAATTTTGCCAGTAATTCCTACTGTGAGCAGGCACACACAAATATACATACACATAGAGTCAATATTAAATTAGAGTTATGGACTCTCTATTCTAGAGTTACAATTTGCACAAGTGACGTGCATGCCCACGTCACATTTTTCCTCCTCACAGAAGGAATTCACAGGCTCTAAAGGTGCCACATAAAATTAGCATAATCCTTTAAAAGCCGTAATTTTGTTTTGAATACTTCCTTTTAAAAATAGGCATCAACCTGGTGATCTCTAGCAAGGAAAAGAATCAGTCAATAAAGTGAAAATCGAAGAGCAGCAACCCTTAATCCATGCCTTTTCCCAATTCCCACCCCCCCTCCTCTTTTGCAGCACTTCTGAAGAAAGACGCTTCTCATGATCATGTAGAATTTTGCATCATTTTTATGAAGTACACTATTCTTAACTTTGCACAGAGAAGTTGCAAAACCCTTTTAATCCCATAACCAGCCATGGCTGGAAGGCATTTTATACTTACGGTTTCCCAAATTTGCAGTTAAACCTTTGGGCCCCCACACTGGCCTTGTGAAAACTATTACAGAAATAGTTTAGAGACCAGTTATGTAAGATTAACGTACAGTACAACAGGCTGCATAAAATATGTGGAAAAAAATCAACCCTCTAGGAGAGCAGGCGGAAGAGGAGGAAGCAGCCTCATCTTCAGTGCCTGACTGCATGCCAGTCTTTAACCACACTTAATTTGCCTTAGTGTTTTTTCATACAAAGATACAGATGCCAGTTTTCTTTGATTGACTAGTTTTATTTTCAAATAAAGAATGTTCCAGAAATTTTCTGAGTTTAGGTAAGTGACTGAAGTCCGAAGGCATACACACTGATCTAATCACTGCATTAGATTCCAAAATCACTTATTATTAAAGTAAAAAAAAAAAAAAAAATTAAAAACTTTGTTATGCCTCTCAAACTACAATACATATTAACACATTTGCAGATTACATGCTAGCTATATACCTTAAGTTAATATTTCCATATCAAATGCATTATTAAAAAAGCATTCAAAAACCAGAGGTTAATTTAGATTATAGTCAAGAAATTACTATCATGTAGACTTCAGGACAGACCACAAAGGAAGAAAGTAAAACCAAAATCTAAAGTTTTCCATTGTCTAGGCATACAAATTGATAACTTCCCAGACTTAAGCTACTCAAACACAAAAAAGAAACCAAGCCCATTTAAATATTCCATCTGAAACAGACAGATAATTTTGACTGTACACTTAAAGTGTCAATCTACAAGTAGTTTATTAGTACTTCAACTCCTCTAAAATTGAAGTTCAAGCATTAAGACAGAAATGTAAGGAAATACCCCTGCAGACTAAGATTAGGATACTAATAAAACTGAACTTTTGTTACAAAACCTACAAGATCTGCAGTGGTTGTTTAACATTGCCTTTATTATATCAAAAATTCAAGGAAGTAACCTAATGTAGATCTGCTTCATAGAAACCAGTTTGTTTCTACTTAGTTTCCAGGCAATAGAAAGTATAATGAGAACAAAAAAATCAATCACAGTTTGACAACCTTATTTTTGTCAAATATTAACTTTTATTCTCATGTACACTCAGTGGAGACAATTAGTTTGTCTGGAAAGAATTTCGTAGGTGAAAAATAAACTTACCAGCGTGGCATGACTCACCATTTAACAAAAGCCTGAAGCAAATACTAAAATATTTGATGACTGCCATTTTAGGAACAGCCTTTGATTAAGCATGACAACCAACAGATACTTTCAGTTTTCTAAATCACAGGCATTCAAACCAGCAGGTGAAACATGTCATCTCAACTTAAAACCCTGGACAGCTACAGAGTCCACACAAAAAAACCTGTTCCATGTCTATGCAACAGTTAAGTGTATGTGCATGCACATACATGTTCTTGTTTGTGGTGCATTTCAGAAGTTTACCTTCCCATTAAAATCATCTTGTCTTTGCTCCTATTCAGTCTGAGCTACAGAAGTGCTGGAACAGGATTCACATAGAACAACCTGCCTGCCAAGGTCCAGCTTGAAGACCACGGGTCACTGCTGCTTCCCTAGAGCTACCTCCGACTCACCCCAGCAGCGAAGCAGGCTCTACTTCAGGTCACCACTGTACAGGAGAGCCTTTTTCATCATGATCATCATCATCTCTACTACATTAATGCCGGACAGTGCAACTCCCAGCGTTTCCAGCCACCCACTGGAAGAGCACCACTAGGATGGCACAGCAGCCCCTGCAGAAGGAAACTGAAGCCTTTTACTCTTGCTGGGCTACCTTCTTTGATTTAGATTCAAGGGCTGGTTCTGGTGTATTTGCATAAGACTGCCAAAGGCACCCAAAGAACTTGTATGTAGTTGCTTCACAGTAATTTACACACAAATACCTGACAGCATTTGTAACAGTCAGCTGTAAGTAGTTCCCTTTATTAAAAAATAATCTATATACCTAGGGAAGCATTATAGAGAGAGTAGCACTAAAAATAATAAAAGCCAACATCCTTATAAGAAAGGATGCTAGGTAAATACAGAGACTGTTTGAAAGGCTGCTACCTTCAGCCTTTCTTCAGAAGAGAAGAATAAAGAATACATTTATGTGTTGTAGTTTCCTTTTTATTAAGCAAGGGGGTGCACTGCTTCCCACACTAAGACCAATCTCAAAAATTGGTCTAATAATAACTATTTATAGTCTGACAAGTCAAACCTCCCCAAGTATCCTTTCTCCACATGATAACAATGTGCAATTGTATTACCATCGTGCTGCTTCTATTAACCTAACTGTAATGAATTCCTGAGTAGACTGTGTTATGGGTAAAATACTTTTTACTGAGAAGTCATTACAGCAATATTCTGTGGAACTGTGCTAAAACCTGGCTCAGCTAAAAGGTCAAGGGCAAAAAAAAAGCTCCACCAAACGTAAGAAGTTGGACTTTCTATTCTGGAGTATTTGTTAGTTACAAATGGGAGCGTTTGCAACACTCACAGAAACCACACACTTACTTAAAAGACACTGTAGACAAATTAGTAACAGCCAGGCAAAGAAATAAGAACTTGAGTGTCAAAAAGATAGAAGTCTGGTTAAGAAAGTATTATTTATAATAAATAATAATAAAGTTAAGACTTATTTCCTGTACTGTTAGTAGAGGAATTATATCCCAGATGAGAGCAGGCCTTTGCAGTCTTAACAGCAGCAGAATCAAATCAGAAAAAGAACCTTCATGTATTACAGAGAAATTCACAAGAATAACATTTTCTGACTCCAGTGGAGCATACAAAAAACCTTCTCTTAAGATCATATTTTAGACAAAAGGATAAACAAAACAGTATGGTTACAAAACACATCTTCTGTTTATTTCCCTCCCAATAATATGTATATGCTTTCTAGAGATTACTGTCATCATTAGATTCTGCCTTTATTCCTTGCCACATCTCATTATTTTTTGAGATGATTGAAGTTTATTTGTTGGGGGTGGGGGGGTGGGGGGGTGGTGTGTGTTTTATTTTGTGCAAGGCCAGTTAACTAAACTAGCACAACTATTCTTGCATCCTCTGGTCAGGTACTAAATTTATGGAGCAATTGTATAAATACTTTCAGTGTTCCATCTTCAAACGCACCAAAACCCTTTCACAGCCTTCCTCTCCACTTCCTAGAAACTCCGACAAGAATCTCATGCATGGTTACCCACTGGCAGTAGATATACACCTCTGCTTCCCTGCTGGCCCATCCATCGGCGAGCTGGTCCCTGCACGCTCCCTCGCACGCTGCCTGCATCGTACGGGAGCCAGGCTCTGGGGCGCAGCGCACCCTCGGTCGGCAGTCAGCGAAACAGAACCCATGAGCCCTGGGAGAGCACAGACCATGGCAACCAAGCGCACATCACATACAAGTCCTGGACCCAGAGCAGCTCCTCCTGTTTCTAAGCGGGCCCCTAATGGAAGACAGCAACTGGACATTGGTTGGAAAATGCGGGGCATTTGATCTGGCTACAAGGAGAAATCTGTACTTACTTGTGTCCACTTACTTCCCCAGGTAGAAATTTACCTTCTCAGAGGCAAAACACCACAACACTGGCTCAAAAAAATACTGCAAGAGCATGCTGTTCTTTTAAAAGTGAAAGCTCTTCAGCTTTGTACGTTTAGAGTTATTTAAAGAAATACTTTGAAATAGTTCTAACAAAGTCATTTTCATTTAGACCTTTTTATAGAAACAGATTTGAGACTGATTTCTGTCCCACTAGGATGACCGTACAGATTTCAATATACTTCACTCTCTCACACAGTTTTACCTTCCCTTGCAGTAATATTAAATCGTTTTGAGTCGCCAAGTGTGTCCATAAATATGGTGTGCTCCCAGGTTATGCAAGCAAAATAAAGAAAAAACAAAACAAAAAACAACTCCACCCAAAAAAAAAAATCAGGCAGTATCCTAGTTAAGAAAACTGCCCTCGAATATTATGCAAACCTGTGCATCTTTATGTTCATAGAGCACACATTTCAAGTTCAATCCACCTCTCTCCTGCTTTACTGAAAAGCAGGATGTTAGTGCTGTGGTGACTTACAACAGTCGTTCTGTAAATGGTTTTACCAAACTCTTCAATAAAATATTCACTTGGAATTTACACTATGTAAGATGAAATATACAAATACTTTTTTTGTTAATTATAGAGAATTGGTAGCAATGGTACTGAATTGCTAGAGGAATTAAAGTGCAATACTTACCAATCAAAATTCCTCAGGAAAACTTCTGCTCTCCACTACCAGAAGGGCTGCTCTGAGAAACAGCAGACATTTTTGGATCTGTCCTTTTTCCCCACATGACAGAAAACACCACAGTTTCTGGCCTCCAGCCCACAACATCAAGTAGTTCTGCCTCAGTTGAATCTCTGCCCTTTAAAGTTTGCCCATGAAAGGTAAAATAATGTCTCCCTCTAAGTATAAAAAGTCAGTCCTCAATTTCCCTTACATGCCTACAAATGCAAAACACCTTGTCTGTAAACTCAAGATATAAGTTACGTTCATGTTACTTCTATCTAGAATGAGCAAAACTATTAGTGTCTCATTGAGTCAGGGGAAGTTTTTCTGTACAAGCTTTCGAACAGTGGCTACAAACCACTCAGTATCCTAACAGTAATCAGCAAAAGCAATCCACCCGACATTTCTTGTTCAGCTCTGCTTTCTTTTTTCTTTTTTTAAATGTATAATAATGCACTTTGCATTACTATCTCTGCCATCCTAACCATCTGAAAACAGAAATACCTGTCTTGGTATTTATACTCATGAGCAAGATCCATATGAAAAATACACACAGCATACTGTATAGGCATATGCTTTTTTACACAGAAGTATGGACAAGTTACTTAAGCCATACAAAGGCTATTCATATGCACTAACTGCTAAGAAAGGGTCTGAACTGTTTTTAAAAGAAATTAGATTTGATCCATCATTTACATGACGTTACAGCTGTTGAGACTTGTCACCATAGTGTGCCACAGATTTTAAGATCAGCCTCATCCAGGAAGCTCAAAGAAACGACCTGAACTTCTCAAGAGAGCCAAAGCCAGTGCAGGATCCGCTCAGCACAGAATTAATGGCACGATACAGCCTGTAGCTGGCAAGCAAGGGAGAGAGTTAAGCAAGGGAGGGAGTTAAGCATTGATGGTCTGCCTAAAAGCACCATGACAAGGATGAGAAACTCTCTGATGACTGACTCTGCCTGGTAGTAACAGTGTCTCATCCACTAACATTGTTTAAATAAATAGTACCCCAGAAATAAGTTAATGATTTTCTTTTTTTTTTTTTAAACAGGTACTGAACAACAGGTTTTACCAAGCAGTATACAGTTTATCTTCTACATTGCAAAAATCAGTGGTTTAGCTGTATCCTTTTATATATATAGTCCTATAATATGTATGTACTGTAGCCATTATAATACATTTAGTTTTAAAATAAATTCCCACGCAGAGCCTTAACTAAGCACACAAATACTTGAAACACCAGTCTGTTCTTGCTCCCCTTTATGTACTGCAAAGCACAGCAAAAAGCCAACAGCCATACAAAAAGGAAACATTTTCAATTAGAGGCTAAGTGTTTTGTGACAAGATGAGAAACCGTAATTTTCATGCAAATGTATAGAAGTATTATAATTTGACTGTTCCTTTGTTTTCATATATGCATACTAATCACTACCAGGAAGAGAGGAAACAGAACGATCGCACATGAACTAAGTTCTGCTGGTTTAAGAGTGCAGGTGTGCATCATAAGAATTTCACAAAAATTAATGTCATCAAACTGCAGCAGACTACAGACTTAATTCTGAATTAAATTAATGTGCTTTCCCCATCACAAGCACTGTCAAGAGGCTTTACGGGTTGCAACTCCCAAGTTGTCAGTCTTTTTCACAGATTCCACCAGAACTAAGGACAGAACAACCCTCTCCAACATTTCTCCCTAAAAACATTAATTTAAAAAACAAACAAAACAAAAAAAAACCTAAATCCAACACAACAAAATACAACCCTAACCATACTGCACAGCATTGTTACAAGAGCAGCCTTCATACCTTAAACAGTACCAGCAAAAAAAGAAAATCACAAATCAAATGTCCTAGATTTTACTGCTTACTAATACAGCACTGAAAAAAAACTTGACATAATACCACCTGCAGTTCCTGTAATAATAAATAGCTGGTTTAAAGATTTCTCATATACTTATTTTTCTAAGGATAACAACTGCACAGAAGCAAATAGAGTAATAACAATTAAGAGCAAACCAGCCAGCTGTTTTCATTTTCTCAAATAAATGCTAACAAATTTAACCATCTACCCATTTAAATATTTTGAGGTATTTCCCCCCCATCTTTCTAAAGAAGTGACAGACCTTATCTTACACACATCAGTCTGTTTTTCTGTACTTCATGTGAGTATTATTCTACAGCTAACCAAAAATCTTGTGTACCATAGCCCTGACACTACATTTCATTTCCTACCATGTAAAATCTGGAAGATTTAAAAATCACAGAGTATTAATACTGTAACTTTAGAAAGATGTAACCATAGCTTCTTAAAACTAAAAATATTTTATTAGTAATTAAATGCTATTCAAAGTGAATGTGAAATAAATAACCTAGGTTGATCAGCTGTCAGATCTAGCCAAAACTAGATATCCCATGCAAGAGAATGAAAAAAGCATGCATTGAACACAAACCACACGAACTACACAAAAAAGTGCAAGGAAACTCTAAAAACTTTAAGTTTGTGAATCTGGAGGGTGTAGCTGCCTTGTTATCCACATGTCTTGTAATGCTGAAGTACTACAGACTGTACAGTCACTACATATCTTGCAAGTGAAAGAACCCATTGTCACATTTCAGTCTGCATTTAACTTCATTGCAGCTGAATGCAATGCAAGTCTTTGCAGACAGCAGATCAATTCTGATGGAAAGGAATCATCACATTTGTATATTCACAACACAGATGTATACCACCCTATCTAGGAATCAAGTCCTTATTACACTGTATACTCCAAAATAAAGCATAAGTATTGACATTGAATGTGATCATTTTTAGACATGTATCAGGAAGGGGAAATTATTTATTAGAAACAGGCTTTCCTATACAGATAGCATCTTACCAAAGCCACCAATTATTTACTGATGATGTAAAGATGAAACTTGACAGCTTCCCTATATTCAAACCCTTCTCACTCTTTCTGAGAAAGAGAACTGTGAAACACCCCTGTGGTTTGCATTGGGCTGCATTACAAAGTGCACTTGAAAACACGTATGTACTCTGAAAGCTATTTAGCCTCTTATTAAAGTAATAGCAACATTAAGAGTTTCACATTAAACAACTGAAATACTTCTAGTTGAGAAGTGGCATTTGGCCACAGCTGAAATCCACTGATGAGCAAATCCACACCTGATAACACAACCATTTTACAACTATAATAGCAACACCTGCCCTAAAAGGTGCAGTATCAAACTGTATCTGTAAGACTGATGGAAAAAGAAATTACCACATGCCTATCATACCTAGAGGGCTAGGCTTTGGCAAAATTTAAGGGGGAAAAAAAAACAACAAAGCAGACCTACAGTTAACCAAAGTTCTTACAAGTGTAGCTAAATATCCTACTAAAACACCCAGTAGAGAACTGACTGCCTGTTTATTAATCTTGACAATCTGCCTGCGCTAGTTGGTACAAAGGAAAAAGCAAGTCATAGGCTAAGAATCTGCTTGTGGATCCCTATACTCACACCATTCCATTTACTAGAATTCATAGTTAAGTCTTTCACTTACTTTAAATGGAGCAGGGAGAGACCAATTTTTTTTTTTATTTAGTATTTAAAAATCAGCAAAAGAAAAAATATTGAGCAAGAACAGTGACTGCGTTAATATTGTTTGGCCATTTTCTCCAAAATTTTACAAAAACAACATGCAAGCGACTAAAAGTAAAAGCATTTTCACTGTGGTCATTAATAACATTAATAAAAAGGGGCTAGGAAAGGATGCAAAGATTAAGGATCTTCTTTACCTTCTATTAATATGCCTCCTAACATAGTAAAATATTTGAAATGCAAATGAAAGAAATAAAATTATAAATAACAAAGTAACCAGGGGAAAACTGCATCATTTTTACAAATCAAAGTTCATTCTCAAGACATTTTATTCATTTTCTTGGCCAGCATGTTATTAATAAATCCTTCTAGGGAGCTTCATGAAGCATTTTTACAGCCTAAATATAAATCACTAGAAACTGTTTTAAAATATAGCGTACGATGTGCTTTCGTAACAGGATCAAGCTGTCAGTAAAAAGTTTTGTCTAAATTTAAACATTCCTTTAAAGTAGCAGACCAAAACATTCCACGGCGGAGCGTACCTAGGTCTTGAAACTACACTAATCTGTCCATCACAAGTTGAGCAACTGATGCAGGCAACTTAGTTCAGGTTTTGTGCAATGAAGCCAAATGCACAGAAGCAGAATTTGATTGGCATTTTTTTCCACTTCAAGGCAGTGTATGGGGCACAAAAAAGCCATGAGATTTATTTTTCTTAAATCAGAAAGAAGTTTCCCTTCTGTAAATAAAATTGTGCATGCTGTATCACTGTTTATCTCCAAATATGTTTTCCCAAGAAGAGCTTACAAGCTAACTGAAGCATGCTTTTAATGCAGTTTCCACTCTGCAACCACACTATTGTGCACTGACGGTGGAAGAGACAGAACCAGGTGCCTCTCACACCACGTGTGTCACCACACACTGTGATGCATCAGAACTGAAGTCAGCTGGTACGTTTGGGCAGGCTCACAGGGAAGCCCCTTCCACCAGGAAGGACACATCCCACACCACCACCGACCTTCACGTCACTCTTCCCATGCCAAAAGATTCTTACCTTGACGTGTCTCAAAATACTATGGCCTCTGGGACAAAGTTACCTTAAAAAACAAGTCAACAACAAAAAAGAATGACAGTGATAATAGGGACTAAATCTTTGAGTCTAGTATGGAGGAATAAACGCTAATAGAACACCATCTTGGTTTCAGCCAGGATAGAGTTAATTTTCTTCACAGAAGCTAGGGTGAGGCTATGTTTTGGGTTTGGGATGAGAAAATGTTGATAGTTATTGCTGAGCAGTCAAGGACAGTCCAGCTCCTCGTGCTGCCCCGCCAGCGAGCAGGCTGGGGGTGCACGGGAAGCTTGGAGGGGGCACAGCCAGGACAGCTGACCCCGGCTGGCCAAAGGGATACTCCATACCATATGACGTCATGCTCAGTATATAAAGCTGGGCTCAAGAAGGAAGGGGTGGAGGGACATTCAGAGTGTCTGTCTTCCCAAGAAACCATTACACGTCATGGAGCCCTGCTTCCCTGGAGATGGCCAAACACCTGCCTGCCCATGGGGAATAGTGAATTAATTCCTGGGTTTGTTTTGCTTGCATGTGCGGCTTTAGCTTTACCTATTAAACTGTCTTTATCTCAAATCACGAGTTTCCTCACTTTTACTCTTTCGATTCTCTCCCCTGTCCCACCGTGGGGGAGTGAGCTAGCGGCTGCGTGGGGGTTAGTTGCTGACTGGGGCTACACCACGATAAACACCAAGGATTCAGAAGAGGCGATTCTGTACCTCTTCTAAGGAAGGCTATTCAGAAAGATCACCTAGTTGAACTGCAGGAACAAAACTGGAAAAGCTTTCATATGGGAAGAGAAAGAATGTGTCTACTAGGAAGAAATCATCAGCACCTTCTACAGTAGGTAAGTATTTCAAAAGGATATCGTCCACTAACATCTCATTCTGCCTTAGCAGACAACCTTTATGAAGACAAGCAATACTGGAACTGCAGACTTTCTAGAAGGATGTTACAGTTTGGTCCATCCTATGGCAGAATAACAAGCAGCTCCACTACCATCACTTTGCCATATCATTGTAAAACTTCTTGAACTACCAACTGTAGTAAGCATTGCTCCTCTCAGCTCCTCAGCAGAAAGCAACACCTCTCACTTTTTAAGTTACTATGTTCTGTTGTCCAAACCACTTCTTTCATATTGACTAAGCTACTAGCACAGAAATATTATCCCATCCCTTTTTTAATAAGAAAAAATTTGGTTTGTCAAAATGCACCACTGATTAATAGAAAATTAACTACTCGGGCCACACTAGTTCAAATGTAGTTTTTGGATGTGTACTTACAAGAAGTCATTGAAACACAAGAGATTTGTTTCCGTATCCAACTGAAGTAGTCTAAGACAAATAGTAAGTCTACTTACTTTGCACTAACAAATATTAAGTGCAAAGCACCAGCATTTATTAGGCAAGTAGAAGAAAATATTTCGATATTCCTTAACATCCAAAGAAATAATGAGACACGTTATCAGCCAACAGCAACAGCTCCTCTTTCAGAGGCAGTATTGCAGTGGATCAAAACTAACCATAGCATGGTGACAAATCTTGTTCCACAGAAATGCAGTATTGTCAAGCATGTTTACATGCAGCACTATTTTCTTCATATGAATAGCAAAAGGTAAGCAACACATGCTTTGAAGTAAAGCTACAATCTTTGAAGTTCTCCACATCTTCTCTCAACTGATTTAGACCAACATCACAAAATAGGCAAAATTCAAGAACAGCTGTATTTGTGACTGCATGATGATTTTACAGAGATTTTGTCTTGCAAACTCTACTAAAAACTGACTCTGGGCATGAGACTACTTTCTTTAATGTGAAAAGTAGTCTTGTAGCAGCCCCCCATGAAACTAGTCAGGAAAGTCAGATAGCAGGAGCAGGCCATTAAATGGGAGGAAGTACAGGGAACCCAGTCACTGCAAATGCATGTATGCTCCACCACGCAAGGATAAACTGAAGCACTCAGTCACCATAAAGCAAACAGAAAACAATAAAACCACTGCCAAGCTCAAGCTTTTATGGTGAGACACAGTGAAAGATGAAGGAGACTATTTTATTTGGTCACTCTAGCTTATCTACACTCCGTTCCTTGTTAGTCACCATCACCTTCCCATCCTATCTACAGACATAAATCAACGTGCTCTGTACTCTGACGACTGAACACTGTTCCTAGCTATGTTTCCACCTTAAAACTGATGCAACTTTGGGGTACAGGACCTTGCTTGCTCTGCAGCAGCTATTAGTAGAACAAACACTTGGACACACCTTTGCAAACTCACCACTGACCTCTAGTATTTCCAAAATCCCTAGTACAGCCAGAAGAGATAAGCAAAGCCAGAGTTGTAGCCAGCAAACTGACAGTTTATGCAGCTAGTCTCATAAACATGCAAAGCAAATGCACTGAAAATAATTCACCACCCTTGCCCCCCTTTATGTTTGGAATGACTATGCCCCTAATAAAAACCGATCTAGCAACAGAAACTCCATTATGAGCTAATAACACCTATGGTAGCCTATTAATTTATTATTTTCAAATTGAGCTGTGAACTGTACAGATAGACTTAACGAATTAAAACTTCTCCTAGCAAGCATGCATGTTAGAGCAGCCATTCACAGCATGAATCCAGAGATAAAAAGATCATTTACCAGAGAACTAAGTGTTATTATGGCTAGTCAGTATACTAGTACTCGCTTTTGATTAATACTGTACACTTAGTTCAGCTTGCTAAACTCATGGCTCAGGATTGTTTGAGAACTTGCCAAGTATCTCCGAGTGTTAAGTTATATACTTTATTATTTTAGTATAAGATAGCTTCAGAGGAAGTGATGAAAAACAGGTAGTTTGACTAACACTGCAAGCAAGCGTATCATTTCCATTAAACATGCAACACTTAAGATTCCACCCTGAAGGCCATCTGAGGTCAAATCAAACTAACCACTGACTTACAGAGCCAAGAAAACCTAGAATAATTCTGTTAAAAATTTTAACTGCATTTGTAAATTAGACAACAAAATGCTCCCATTTACAAGGTAGACATCACTACCACTCTTTTTAACACTTTTGAACAGCAGAAAACGGGCTAGGTAAGTCACACACTGATCACTCTCATCAGCACTAGCTTATCTTTCCCACTGTGATTTCAGGGGCCTGAAATTTCTTCAGAATCTGTCTTTGGCTCATTGCTGTAGTTTTAGGAAGTTAAGCAAAGCCCAAAAGTGAATGGAGTGCTCACTATCTGAGCTTATGCTCTGCTGGATGGGAGCGGCTGCCGTGTTCTACAATCCAAGTCATGTGCAATCACAGTATGACAAGTCCCTTCCCGGGCTATACAAGCTGGCATCTTTCCCAGCAGTTGCCACATCATGAAAATGATGCATACGAATAAGACCCCAAAAAAAAACACTTTAAAACAATGGCTTAAATGACTGCATAACTAAACTCAGCAGCTGGAGACACAAAGCACTCCCAGCAACAAACCATGCATCTTTCACTTGCAGAAGTCCTAAAATATATTCTTATTAGCAAGTTCCACATCACACCTTGCAACCAACCCCGCAGTCTGGGCTGCAGACTCATATTCCCCAAGGCCAGACAACAAATAAATAAATACATAAAGCATAGATAATAAAAGCAGAGAACATCACAAACACCCCCTATGCAGGCAGAGCTTCACAGTACCAAATGTACTTTCTACCACCAATTTCAGAACATCATGTAATTCACTGAAGACAGGTAATGCTATCTCACCTATTAAGACTACTCAGAGGTCAGGAGTTTCTCTGCCAAACTATTTAGATTGACTTAAAGTCATGTTTTCCTGTGCAAGAAATAGAAGAAAACAGGAAGAAGACTCCACCATGCCATCTGGGCAATTTAATCACTCGGAAATACTGCCTTACTACATACAATCCACTAAAAACTGTTTGTGCAGTACTGAGCAGTGGATTTAAAAGTTTACCGACTCTAAGAAAATACAAGGGAATTAATAGCTTACACTTCAGAAGATAATCTCAGCAATCGAAATACTGCTATTCTCACATGCCATTGCTTAAGGGAAGGAAAAAATTCCAGAAAAAAACAGAATAATCGAGGTAAAAAAAAAGTCACAGTTTGGTATCTTCAAACTGAGAAACACTAAATCAAAATACATGATTTTACCTTACCACAAAAAAACCGCAAACATTTTTATCTCAGTAATAGAAAAAATGCCTGTCTTTCACTCCCTGAACATTCAGTTTTTCCCCACCTAACTCTAAGCAGACCTGATTTATGATGATGTTCTTCTAAGGAACTACAGGAGTTCTAGATAACAATAAAGACTACAGATAAAATGAAAGACAACTACTAACCATTGTGTCTGCATAGATAAATAAACCTGCTCATTTCTTTTATTTGTACTGTTGCCTCTACTAATCCAACTACAATAATCAGGACAGTGAGGGCTCAGGAATCACATTTGAAAACAAAAGGCTTCTTATACCTCATCCAGCCCAACGCATGCAGGCACATATGCACGACGCATACACACCTTTCAAGAAGTTTTCATGTACTTCGGAAAGGCTGAAGCCCTTACAATAAGCTGGAGAACGAAGCAGCAAGCAAAGTGTTGCAGGAATCAGAACGCAAGTACCAAAACCGGAGCAGGAACAAATTTCCAGGCATCTCTGTCCCACTCCAACGTTTAGTGCACCGGGAGAAAGCAACATCAGCCAGAGGAAAGCAACACGTGGGGAAAACACCCCGATGCAGACCTACCCAGAGGCAGAAACCAGCCCCGTTACCACCGACAAGCGAGAGACCGGGAGGAGCCGGGACTCAGATCCACGGTCGGCCTGGGAGCCGGGCCCAC
>NW_010544392.1:0-8841 GCF_000687285.1 Phaethon lepturus
TCACTCCTCTCTCTGGCTGCAATTGTGCAGGGGTTTTTTTGCCCTTCTTAAATACGTTATTCCAGAGGCACTACCACTGCCACTGATAGACTTGGCCTTGGCCAGCGGTGGGTCCATTTTGGAGCCATCTGGCATTGGCTCTATTGGACTTAGGGGAAGCTTCTAGCAGCTTCTGACAGAAGCCATCCCCATAGCCCCTCTGCTACCAAAACCTTGCCACACCAACCCAATACAGATGGCTTGCTTACTTGGGAATGATCCTGGCAAGGAACTAGCCTTGTGAGAGCTGCCCATAAACTTCATCCAACTCAGAGTTTTGTTGTCTTTGGACTGCTGCCATCCGAATCTCATATTCTTGTAAAATGTCTCTGAAATGAAGGAACAGTGGAGTGTGGAAGATCTGCCCCTGCTTTACCTCACACATCCCAGATTTACACCTGTTTTTTTTCTCCACTTTCCAGTCACCAAGGGGACTGCAATCTCTGTAATCTCTAATCTTTTCTGTAATCGCATTGTTGGGTCCAAAGTCAAGGCTGCAAGCTGCTTCTATTCTGAAATTACCTCCAAATCCTCTCAGACACAGCCAGCTGCAGTGAGCCTGTTCATGGGATGCCAGTTCTCATACTTACTGGCCAAACCATGAACAATCCCTTAGCACCAAGGGCAAGATTTCAAGTGGTCCCTTCTGGCTCCATCTCTTATTTTCATGTTTCTCTGTGAAGGGGAAAGGAAATACAAAAGCAGGTGGGACGGCAGATGCATCAGCGCTGCCTCTGCTGCTGCCTCCAAGGGAGCAGTGCGTGTGGCAGCACGGGAGGCTGGAGAAAAGCCCTCGGAAACTGGTAGAAATCTGCATGAAACTGTGCTACAGTGTAGTGTGGACATGGGCACAGAAAAAAAGAGAGACTGAATGAACTGTGAGCTAAGTTTAAAACCCTAAATAGAGTAAGGGCCCGTATCTCTGGTCTGCCATTGATTAGTTTATATTCTTTGTTATTTCTGATATGCTTTTTCATTCCTTCACTTTTTCACCTTTTGTTTAATTTCTGATATTATTTAGAGAAACATTAGGGTGAACCCTGGTGCCTGTACTTTCTTCTTCGCAGTTAGAAAGACAACGGATTAGCTGTATTTGTCTTAATTTCTTATCTACAGTCCAGTGTCCTTTCTCTTTAGAAACTATGTTTGCATTTGCAATATTAGCTTTGTTCAAATGTTGGACAATGTAAAGAGGACTTACAACGTAGCTGGTCACCAGAAATGACTTCTAACCTAGTCATGCTTGTTGAGACCATCCAAGGGAAAAAGGCAGTTGGAAGAACTGCCTGTGACAATACTCCTGTCCATTGCTGCATCATATTTTCCTTAAACATGATACTCGCAGCAGGTGCATGCTGAGTTACCCTCGGTGCCCCGTGTCATCCTGGAAGAGATGATGAACATTTCACATTTCAACCCTCGTGGCTTGATGGAAATCAGATTATGTCACTACCAGTTTTCTAGGCCTTTAGACTATCCCAAATGCCATTAAATGCCTTGTGCCGTATAGTGAGCTCTCTACTTCATCATATACCAACCTAGCACGCTCACACAGTGAGTGTAAAGGTTTATATTCTCTCAACGCTTTCCCCCGCAGCAGCAAGACACATTTATGTAGCTCTTTAATTTACTGTTCTTAAATTTCATCTTCGTCAGGGCAATTCTATGGTCTGTTGAAGGCCCTTGACCAAGTGCACAGCTTTATATTGTTAACAGTTTGACAAGAGAGTGATTCATGTGCAACAACCTTTAATGTTTGAGGTTTTGCTGCTGTGGATATTATTTGGAGAGCAATTCAGGTAAGTGACTCTGGGAGCGCTGGAGCTAGGGAAGGCCCTTTTCTGATGGGTTTGTGTTGAGTGTTCCTGGTGGCTGCTATAGCATGACCCTGTTAGAGAAAGAAATACAGATTAACACTTTCAGAAGAATAGTTTTGTAATCATGTAAAATAACATCTGGAGACTGTGGGATGGGCATAGATAGAAGGATGGATTATATCTTGCACCACTCTTTCAACCAGTAGCAGCCTTGGAAGTAGAATTTGCACCCACCAGCTCTTTGCAGAAGCATGAGAGGTTTTCTGCTTTGGGGACAGTGGAAAGCTTAAGCATACAGCTCCTGTGTTCCAAGTAGGAAATCTCAGAGATTTCTTCGGAACTAAAAGGCAAGTGTAAAAACAGCTCTAAAGCATGTGCACAGAGTCTGACAGAACGCTGGATGTTTGATCAAATTCCTCTTTTTTTATGTGGACATAATTTGTCATTTGAAACAGAACACAGTTAAAAAAACCAAACCAAACCAAACCAAAAGAACAACAAAACTGAGCAGTGAAAGTTTTTAGACAGCAAATCCTGCTATCTCATTGTGGAGAAGTACTGGAAAATTATTACCCTTTATGTTCAGACTCATGGTTTAGTGATATGAAGCTCTTGAACTCTAACCAGGAGCTGAAGGAATACCATAATGATTTTGTCTCTGTTCATTGTCATTGAAACTGAAATGACAAAATGGCTAACACCACCTTTACTAGGAGTGAAAGGGTTAGTTAGACAGGTTTTTCATAGCACTTAAAAACCTAAAGCATTTACTCTTAGTATAAATCTACATATAGAAATAAGTTAAATAATAAAATAAAATCTTCTTAAAAGATTTGTGTTAGATTTTATGACAACCCCATAACTACAACAGCAGTATCTTAGGAGTCCCACAGAACTTCCTCTAATAAAACATTCTTCCTATGTGATTTTTTTTTAATGCCCTGAATAGATAAAGTTTCCAAACAAATTAGGATTAGTAAATCAATCAAAAAAAAAATTTCTTAAAATGGGGATTCAAGAGCTGGTACTCTATGTTAAATGAGGACTCAGAAAAAATTAAAATAATTCATTTTTGCTTCATCTTTCATAGAAAGCTGGAGAGTAAAATATCCTAAAGCCCTTGCTTCTACTTATTGGATTACTTTGAGTTGTCCTTTTGACAGGCACCACACTGTTGTTTGTTTATGACAGTTACTAGCGAACCTAAGGAATAATAATTTGCATTTCAGATATAATTGTCAGCTAAGCGTTGGGTTTGCTTCAGAGTCGGTCCTGATGCAATCTGTTAGGTAACAGACTAAATAACGTCCGGAAGATTTATAGCTTGTTTGCAGGTAAACAAGCATCTTTCAACAGTAAGATGAACTTAAAATTAAAGATTAATTTAAAACTTAAAAACATTAAGTTTCTATGATGACTTTGTCACACCTGCTCTGTTATGTTTTTTTAAACAATGCAGCAGCTCTTTGGAAATGTGAATCATGAGCATTAAATAAACCTCATGAAGTTCCAACTGCTGCAACATGAAATTTTAGGTCTTCTGGATCTGGAGAACAGAAATAATAAACAGAATTTGAGGTTTCCTTAAAAAAAAATTAGATTAGGTCTGACGTTAAAGATGTATTTCAAAACTTGTAACTGATGGAACAATCTTTTCAGTGTCAAACCTGTTCTCCAATTCATGAAGTAAGTGTGGAGCAGTAGTTCTTAGGTCTACCAAGGGAACCAGGAACATAACCATCCTTTGCCTCTGAAGAGTGCTAAAAGTTAAAATATTTCTGTGTATCATTGCAAAGACCATAGCTGTGTGCACAGGTAGGATGTATGCACAGTTTCTATGGCCACACTGTCGTGCCAATGCAAATATGAAGTTTGCATAGCAAATTACACTTGCATGTGTCAGTTTTATTGTATCTACTATTAGCTGCCTACCTCCAATTTTCTGTACTGAAAATGATAGACAGTGACAAATGTAATTTGAACGACTTAATTTGAAGTAGACAGTGATCACCAAACATCTCTCTGATTCAACAAGTTTCTGCCAGTTGACTTTGTGTTGTAGCTTGATAACCATTAGTGGCCTGAGCTTGATGAGGTATGTTAGTTCAGTTTGATAGCCAACATTTTTGACTCCAGAAACAAGTTGTGTATTGTCCTTATGATTTCTTTTCAGCACTGCAAGTGGTAGTGATGCTAGAACAGTAACAATCTGCTTGTCTCCCTTTGCATCTAATCTGTGCAGTAACTTCAATAGCTGTTCAAAGGAAAGGCATGTTTAACCATAAAAGTTTTATTTCTTCCAGTCAGCTGTAAAAGCAAGTGCTAATATTTGTAAATTTTTTTTTTTTTTTTTTTTTGGACAAATGGGTCCTTAGGCCATTGACTGTGCAATTCTCATGAAGGTGCATTAAAGTGGCATATGTGAGGAGTAGTCTAGTACTCTGAGCATAGCCCAAACATATTTTCCAACTCAAAGGTGTTCAAATTCAGGGAATCATGGACAGAGCTCTTACATGGGTTAGAGTCCAACATGGCTTGGCTTTATGAGATCATGCATAGTACTGCAGAATCCCTTTGCACCCCATGTTTGTTCAATAGTATTGCTTAGTCATGAAGGGTGATATCATTTTTTCTCCATTGCTAAATGCAGCTTTCCTGTGCATGAATATCTCAATTTGATATCAATGTGGAGGTTAACTAACTGGAGTCAGTACTCCTGGGGTGTGCAGGGTACAGCCCTGACCCGTTTCCCTGCCTTGTGGGAGACACTCTCCAATTTTGTCTTTACTATAAGGCATTAAGGCAAGATACCTATGAAATCCTAGTTGTTTTGTAACAGAATTTGAAATGTTATAGGTCAATTGAAGGTAAGGTCTAGTTTTCTCAGTATTTATAAAGTTTCTTAAGCAGTGGTCCATAAAGCAGTAATAGCCTATGAGACCAGAGTAAGTGGTCCACACCTAGCCTGCAAAATCATATTGCCTTGAAAAAGACTGGGTAAATCCAAAGCAAATCAATGAATCTATTTTAGTAACCTAGTAAGGTTTCAGTCAGTGCTTTTGCATTTCAGGCTGCCAGAAATACGAGTACTTGACTTTTAAATGCCATTTAAAGGAGGCTTTATCAGAAGTAGATTTATTAATCTACAAAAGGACATCCTAAAAAATGCAGAGGATGACAAAATCCCCTTACAGTGGACGCAACAGTGTAAATGAGGTTCGTGATATAAAGGGCTACTGGGATCTGGCTGATTACATGACTGTTGTGTGATATATAAAAAACGGGTTATCAGACATAGTCAGAGCAAACAGTCACAGTCACAGTCTTTATATTTTCCTCTAGAAAGCAACCTTGAGAAGCTTTAAGCTTCTGGCACTAGGCAGCAGAGGAGCAGACTTCTATCTCCTCCAGTCTCTTGGAGAGCTTTTTACTAAAATACCAGAAATCTGTATTTTTTCAAAAAACATAGTTCCTGTAGCATTTACTCTGGAGGCTACCCTCCAGACACACCATGATGTTTTTGGCTGGCCAGTAGCATGCTAAGCATGCTAAGCAAGTACATTTCCAGGGGAAAACCTGGGATTAATGGTACTGATTGTATGTGTGAAGTGGCAGGTAGCTCCTGAGGTAGAGGGGGGGGGTCGCCAAGCATAAGATATTTTTCTTCTTTCTAGCCATCACTGATGTCATCCTTACCCTACCGTATGTACAGGGAGATGTTGGACAAATGCATGTGCTGGTATTGATGACAATAGTTGCCTACACTTTACTAGCCTCAGGCTGTGTGCTGCTTATGGCTGGCCATATTCCAGTTCCTCTAGGTATTACTCCCTAGTGTCCTCCTGGTGATGTGTTTTTGCTTGATGTAGCTGTGTGGTTACAGACTCTTGTGAAGCGTGGACCAGGAAAGGAATACTAGGCATTAGTCCTTTTCTACTTGGAGAAACTGCTCAAACCTCTGGAACAGCTACCCTGAAAACTTTGTTCATAAAAGTAGTAAAGTGAACATTTTCTTGAGAATATGGGACAACTGATGCATAAAAAAAAGTTGAGGGATTTAATGCTATTTTATTTTAAAATCTAATTAGTTATTTGTCCAAAAGTGACCTGGTTACATTCATGTTTCTGTGAAATATATCTGGCTTTTTCAAGTTATATGTCTCCAAGTTACCTAGGAGCATTGAACTAATATTAGAAATTAAAAGACCAAAATATAGTATAAATATTTTACTCTAATTTACTTTGATGTTTTCAGACTTCTGACATCATCCTGTTGCCTGTTTTTGTAATGTATTAAAGAAAGGAAGCCTAATCACCAATTTTCTTTATTCTATAGAAGAAAGCAAGACAGAAACATATCATAGCCTTCAGAAATATCATACTTTTTTATTGAGTATTGTTATTATTAGAAGAGGAAACATTTTTTTGTTCGCTTTGTGGGGCATTTTTAATCTTTTTATTCAGATTTGTAGGTATAAAAATAACAGAAACAACCAAGAAGTTGTTTAAAATGAGCTGAAAAAATAATAGTCCAAGGGATGTTTAGGACTTTTAAGCTTATCAACAAGGCACAGTATTGAAGTATGGAGAAATAACCTTCAGAGGGTTTTTTTTGTGTAGTCAGAGGCATAAACAGGAATATGCAAGGAATACTGTTTTTTTCTTTCATGTGTGCTTTGTTGAACTGTTGGAAAGCACTGTAACTCTCCACCTTTCTTCTCTTTTAGCCACATAATCAATGAGCTGATAGAAACTGAACGGGTTTATGTAGAAGAACTTCAAAGTATAATAGAGGTAAGAAATTCTTCTGTAATGATTTCTGTTGCTTAACCTTTAAATCATCACTGGAGGTGCACATCCGTCATGGGCTGAGCACTCTCACCTCCCACCTAGTGTTTAGAGTACACAGCCTCCCTTAGCAAGATAGCTCGGCCTTGGAGATGGAAAATGATGAGGATGTTTTGAACATCTTTCCTCAGGGCTTGAAGGAAGAGGCACCTTTTCTGACCCCAGCCCACAGAATGATAAAAGTTACATGGTCCTTAAAGTTATGGACAGAGGAATAGTTAATAATGCACGTTTTAAAAATATCATCAGTAGGCTTCAGAAACAGTATCTTTTATTTCCATGGGGCCAGACACTAAATTTCTGTGAATATAGGTTTGGAAAATGACAAAGAAAAAGGAAGGCCCTCCTCCCCCTCTTGTTTATTGTCCCATACAGTGTCTGAACACAAAAAGGAGCAGCTTACACTGCAGATACAACTCTTGAGCTTTTGAAATTCGTAGGATACCAGCATACTCTGTGTGTGTGGAGTCTGAGGTCCCTAGTCTGTGGATGGGAGGATGGAGGCTGTGTAGGGCAGCTCAATCATGCTTCTATTTGGGTGGGACTTGAAGGACTGGGTAGTTTCTTTTTTACAACCATGTGGTTGCTTTATTGGATTTGTTCTGTGGGAGCTAACAGCTCAGATAATTGATCTATTACTCTTGACTTTTGACTTTGAAATCTGCACTCAGAATGTTTTTCTTTCAAAGTTTCTATAAAAGAAACACAATCCAGTTTCTACAAGAAACAACCAAATAATCAAGCCAAATACCACAGTTCAACAAATAAATCCAAACTAACCCTTTCACAATGAAGCAGTGTAGCAGAAAGATATGTGACTATCAAACTTAGCAGTTTTCATCCCTACATGACCAAAATGGTTTTTGAATCCTAGGGACATAATTTCATCTTTTTTGTTAATCCAGTAATCTGTCCATTTGTGGTTAAAATGTGTTTGCACAGCTATCATCAGGGATAAAAGCTCTGGGAGAAATCAGAAGCATCAGAAATTCATGGGAGCAAGAAAGAAGCTGGCGTAGCAGAAGCCTTTGTATGCTCTGTTGAGAACAATAGACTTGCATAGACTTTGAGGCTTGTCAGTGTCTCAGACACAGTACTTATCCCCTGGTAAAAACAGCCTGGTTTTATTTTCCACTCTTCTCTGCAGGGGTATGCTTCAGAAATGGACAATCCAAATTTAGTACATCTGATTCCATCTGCACTCCAGAACAAGAAGGAAATTCTTTTTGGGAATCTTCCAGAAATCTATGAATTCCACAACAGGCACGTGGGAACTGGCGGTTGTCCTATGCCCTTGGGGTGCTACTGTCATTTCTACTCCCTTTATGTGGGCTGCTTTGTCATACTCACACATGCACAGGCAGGAAAAGTCATCCTCACTTTGTCTCTGTGTGTGTCCTATAAAACCCGTGTATGGAGAACACCTCTGAGATCATCTGTTTCATCTTTTTGGTGAAAGATTACACCCTTTTGTGCATTTACTAGTGATTTCCCCTGGCATTATCCGTTTTGAATGTCCCTCGTGGTGAGTATTTTACTACCTCACTTGGTATACTGGTAGACATCACAGGACTAAATTCTGATGTTCTTTCTCTGGGAAAACTCCTCTGTGAGGAAGTTTTCTTAGTGTTCAGCTTATTTGTTCTATATTTCTGTTATCACATCAGAAGACATGATATATTTGATAACACTTTTGTTAAGGAATTTTATCCTTCACATGATCATAAACCTTTCCAGAAGCCTTGTCCACACTGAAGACAAGGTGATCTAGTGCCCAGAACTACAGAGTACCAACAATCAACAAGATTAAGCACGTTTTGATCCCCTTTCAAAACACAAAGCTTAGGACTACCTCTGTAAATTTCCTGCTTTTCCTAGCCTTGATTAAGTAAAACTGGCTGTAGCCAAAGTCAGAATTCAGGAACTCTTTTGGATAATAATTGCCCATAAGATGTAACAAGCAGTTGAACAAAATAAATAAATAAATCCCAATTTTGCAAGATTAAATATTATGCCAGAGTAGTTGATACATAGTAGAAAAATTCTTTTCCAATTTATGTATTATTTTGAAGGAATGTGTCTTCCATTTGGAGAATGACATTGCTCTCCCTTTACAAGCCTGGTCTTTCTTTCCCTC
>NW_010544392.1:8872-12437 GCF_000687285.1 Phaethon lepturus
ACTGCAGAAGCCTTTGGACTACATCCCATTTTTTCACTGCTTGCTGATTAAGCTCCTGCATCTGACAGAGCTTTTCCATCTTTTCTAGCTATTCTGAAAAATCCTCATAACCAAGTGGGAAGCAGGTGTTTGAGCTACATATTGGAAACAAATCTCAACAACCAGAGGAACCAGGTGTATTAGATGCTTGTGAGCAGAAGAAAACAGATAATATCGGGGATTCAGGCCATCAGCTGTGAACCACATCCCATTTTACTAAAATATACATAATATATTTCTTTGTGTGTCAGAATTGTTACCTTCCCCATTGAATCCTCTTACTACAAAAATGTAGGCTTTAGTCTGGATTTACACAGAAGCTAGCACACAGTGTGAGTGGGATGTTACATTACTGTTTGCTTTCCTTTCTCCCTCTCAGGATTTTCCTTAAGGACATAGAAAATTGCATTGAAAACCCCGAGCTTCTTGCCCGATGCTTTTTGAAAAGAGTAAGTAAATCCTTTTGCACGTTTGTATGAATATCTATGGTTTTATCCTACAGCACTTACAGATTTACTCCTATCCTTTCACTCTGATTGCTTTTGTGAATGAGGAAAACTCACATAAGCAGATATTGCCAAATTAAGCCACAACTAACAAGTGTGTATTCTGAAATCTGAACCTTTACCCGGTTTACTGACAGGAAGAGACCTGTTACGAGTGTTTTACCAATGTAAATATCGTAGCTGGTTAAAAAAAAAAGTAGTGATCCAAATGTTTGACAAGCTTTTCATATCAGACAAATCTATACCAGCAGTCTGATGTATCCCAGACACCACTCTACTGTAAATAAGCAGAGAACGGTATCACAGCAGATTGCTTTGAGTCCAGACAGTTCATCCTGTTCCTGCCTTATCTTATCTCCCTTTTCTCTGCACCATTCAGGAGACTTACTCCTCTAGAACCAGTCCAGCAGAGTCTACCACCTCCCTTGTGTGGTGAAACCCCACCAACTCTTTAAGACTCTGTGAGGTCAATTCCTTTACTTGTTCACATAATTCAACAACCAAGTGGGATTCTTCCAACTTGTATGAAGTGGTGAGGGACAGCTGTTTGTTTAAAAGTAGAATGAGCTCAGTTTATGAGAAACAGGCAGTGATGGCTTTGATCAGATGTCTTTGCTTTCTGTGGCTTTCAGTGCCCAAGTTTTGCAACTCTCTCCTCTGAGACGTCCCAGTCATGTCCCTCCCCCACCCCCAGTTAACATGACTGTTAGTTCTGTTTCCTGTAACGTAACAAGAGGTGCTTGTTTATATAGCACTTATTCAGAGGCCCCAGAAAAAAAATGTTTTGGTGGGTTGCTACTATTTTCATAGTCTGACAAACTGCTTGAATAAGACTCTGTGTTTTGCACGGGAAATGGAAGAGGCAGGAGAAACGGGAAAATCTGTAGTCAAAGGCACCTCCTGCTGCCACTGTATACTGCTCCTAGCATCTGCTGCTTTTCCAGGGTACATGTTGAATCTTCTTTGTTCAGCAGACAAATTTGGATGAAACATTCATATCCCAGCTGTCAGAGGTGTTGAGCATTGCCACATCTCTAAGATTTCAAGGGGAATTATGAACACATGATACTTGCAAAGGGTATGCCCCCAATTTACAAACAGGTCAGGTTGAAGAGCATCATAGGAGTGTAAATGTGATTATAAGTCCGTTGAATTATTTTCTGTTTAACAGCCAGCTTTTAGAGCTTGAGTAAACGACACTACTAAGGAATATGTTGTTATCCTAACATTCAGATGCTGAGCATGAAAATATTGTGGTGAAATCATTATGCAAAACAGGATAAAAAGTCTTTGAAGGATGCAGACCTTTGAAACCCAAGAAGCATAAAATAGTCTATATGTTGCAAATATCCTTGGATTTGGAGCTAAAGAAAAATTCTTGATACAGAATTGATCCTGTAATTCAAATTCCATGTTTAAATACTGTAGCTTATGTTTCTGTGAAAACATCTGTTAGGCCCAGTTCTCCTCACTGTTCTACTAATATGAAATCAGCAGCGCTAAAGCTATGGTTCAGATGTGAAGTGAAAGAAAATCAGTCCCTCTGTCACCTTTGCTTATCAGTATCTATGGCCTACTCAAACAACACTAAAGCTATTGAATAAGAGGTTAAATCATGCATTTGCTTTCTCCCTATTTAAAATTTTGCACTAAGAAAGCAAAAGGCTCTCTCCTGAGATGTCTCTGCTCACACAGTAGCACCTTTGATTCAAGAACTTGCCCTTATGTTCTGTTTTTAGAAGAAGCCACATAAAGTCCAGAAATTTGTTGTTTCTGTTGGACTGCCTTTAGGAGGCACAAACAAAAGCCTGGTTGTGTGTTTGTGTTCCCCATGATTTGGCAGCTTTTTACTTCTTCTTGCTGAGCAGAGGCTTCTGGCTTGCTCTGTGAGTTATGGCCATGCTTGCTTTGGCATGGGGGAAAGTGAAACGGCTGCTGTTCAAGGTGATGCCGAGTTCTGGGAGGAAACTCGCATTGTTGCAGATTCACTTCTCCATTTCTCCTTCTTTGAATGGGTGTAACTGTCCTGTCACAACATCGTGGTGGGCCCGTGATTAGAAACAGACTGATTTTTAGATTCATACTTGAAGAATATTACCCTGTCTGATCACACTGGGACTTTTCAGCCCTGATTCCAAAGCTGCTTGAAAACATCCTGAGAGCTGCAGTGGGACACCCTGGTGCCTCAGTCCCTCCATCCCCTGCCAGGTATTCCTCAGCCATGTCTCCACACAGTCTCCCACCTTCACCGGTTCCACCTGGTCAGCTGTCACCATGGATGTGAACCCTTCTTCTCAGGTGATGGCAGAAAGAGTCTGTGGAGGCCCAGCCTATCTCTCCTCTCTGGCTTCTCACCTGGAACACAGTAGCAGAATGAGGTGGAAGATAGAATCATAGAATCGCTTAGGTTGGAAAAGTCCTTTAAGATCACCAAGTCCAACCCTTAACCTAGCACTGCCAAGTCCACCACTAAACCATGTCCCTAAGCACCACATCTACATGTCTTTTAAATACTTCCTGGGATGGTGGCTCTACCACTTCCCTGGGCAGCCTGTTCCAATGCTTGACAACTCTTTTGGTGAAGAAATTTTTCCTAATATCCAATCTAAACCTCTCCTGATGCAATTTGAGGCTGTTTCCTCCTGTCCTATTGCTTGTTACTTGGGAGAAGAGAGCAACACGCACCTCGCTACAACCTCATTTCAGGTAGTTGTAGAGAACAATAAGGTCTCCACTCAGCCTCCTTTTCTTTTGGCTAAACAACCCCAGGTCCCTCAGCCGTTCCTCATGAGACACGTGCTCTTGACCTTTCACCAGCTTTGTTGCCCTCCTCTAGACATGCTCCAGCACCTCAACATCCTTCTTGTATTGAGGGGCCCAAAACTGAACACAGTATTCAAGGTGCAGCCTCACCAGTGCCGAGTACAGGAGCACGATCACTTCCCTACTCCTGTTGGCCACACGGATACAAGCCAGGGTGCTATGGGCATTCTTGGCCACCTGGGCACACTGGTGGCTCA
>NW_010544393.1:0-3640 GCF_000687285.1 Phaethon lepturus
TCCACCACGGGTAATCAATGGGGCACCCAACGTGGGCATCCACCACGGGTAATCAATGGGGGACCCAACATGGGCACCCAGCTGCGGCACCCAACTGGGCCACCCAACTGGGGTACCCAACATGGGTAATCAGTGGGGCACCCAACTGGGTCTCCCCACATGGGCAATCAATGGGGCACCCAACATGAGCAATCAGTGGGGCACCCAACTGGGGCACCCAACATGGGCAATCAATGGGGCACGCAGCACGAGCACCCAACATGGGTAATCCATGGGGGTCCCAGCATGAGTAGTCAACAGGGGCACCCGATAGGGCACCCAGTGTGGGTAATCAATCAATTTGACCCCCAACTGGGGCACCCAATAGGGCACCCAGTGTGGGTAATCAATCAATTTGACCCCCAACTGGGGCACCCAATGCAGGTAATCAACAGGGGCACCCAACATGCGTAATCAATCATTTGGACCCCCACCTGGGGCACCCAATGCAGGTAATCAACAGGGGCACCCAACATGGGTACTGCTCAACATGGGCACCCAACATGGGTAATCAATGGGGCACCCAACAGGGGCATCCAGCATGGGCACCCATCATGGGTAACCAACATGGGCACCCAATGTAGACACCCAAGACAAGCAAAATCCCAGGGGCACCCGGTGTGGGTACTGAAGAGGGGCATCCTACATAGGACCCCACAGGGGCACCCAACATGCGTAATCAATGGGCACCCCACATGAGCACCCAGCATGGGCACCCCCACACCAACACCCAACAGGGACACCACTGGGTGCGTGGGTCACTGGCACCTCTGTGGGCTCCTCTCCTGGGCTCTGGGCACCCGAACAGGGCACCTCTGGGTGCAGCTGACATGGGCACCACTAAAGGGCACCCACGGGTGACAGTCATAGGCATCCTGGCATTGTCACCAGACCTAGTGAGCACCATGGCCCCCCCAGCACCCATGGGAGCACACAGTGGGCACCGAGGCCCCCCAGCACCCATGGGAGCACCCACCGGTGAAGCCGGGCTGGCAGATGCAGTCGTAGCGGTCGATGCCGTCCTGGCACACGCCGTGGACGCAGGGGTCGCTGGCGCAGTCGTTGGGGTTCACCTCGCAGTTGACACCTGGCACCCAAGGGTGGCTGGACCTCAGCACCCGCCCCGGGACCACGTGGGGCACCCAGGGTTGAAGAGCTGAGCCACACCCGACTGATGCCCAGGTGGGGCACCCTGTGGACCTATTCCTGGCCCCTGCTCAGAGGGGATGTGGTAGCACCCAGTGACCGCCCCATGGTGTCAACCACCCCATGGTGTCACCCACTCCATGCCCTGATGGGACCCACCACCATGTCCAGCACCCAACTCATGACCAGATGGGAGCCAAGGCCACGTCCAGCACCCACCCGGTGCCCAGTGAAGACCCATCTCCATCCCCAGCACCCATCCCATGACCAACAGGGACCCAACACCACGTCCAGCACCCACCCAATTCCCAAGTAAGACCCAACTCCATCCCCAGCACCCATCCCATGGCCAGAGAACACCCTGTGCTATGTCCATCAACCCCCCCAAGACCAGCTGGGACCCAACATCACATCCAGCACCCACCCCATGACCACATAAGACCCAACACCATGACCATCAACCACCCCATCCCTAGATGAGACCCAACAACATCTCCAGCTGCCACCCCATGCACAGATAGGACCCAAGGCAGTACCCAGCACCCACTCCATGCCCCGGTGACACCCAACACCATGTCCATCAACCAACCCAAGACCAGCTGGAACCCAACAACCCATTCAGCACCCATCCCATGCCCCGAGAAGACCCAATGCCGTGTCCATCAACCAACCCAAGACCAACTGGGATCCAACAACCCATCCAGCACCCATCCCATGACCACATAAGACCCAACGCCATCCCCAGCACCCGTCCCATGCCCTGAGAAGACCCAATGCTGTGTCCATCAACAACCCCATGACCAGACAAGACCCAACTCCATGTCCATCAACCAACCCAAGACCAACTGGGATCCAACAACCCATCCAGCACCCATCCCATGCCCCGAGAAGACCCAATGCCGTGTCCATCAACCAACCCAAGACCAGCTGGGACCCAACAACCCATCCAGCACCCATCCCATGACCACATAAGACCCAACGCCATCCCCAGCACCCGTCCCATGCCCTGAGAAGACCCAACTCCAGCCCCAGCACCCATCCCATGCCCCGAGAATGCTCTATGCTGTGTCCATCAACAACCCAATGACCAGAGAAGACTCAACACCATGTCCATCAACCAACCCAAGACCAGCTGTGCCCAACAACCCATCCAGCACCCACCCATTGCCCAGAGAAGACCCAAAGCTGTGTCCATCAACAACCTCAGGACCCAACACCATGTCCATCAACCAACCCAAGACCAGCTGGGACCCAGCAACCCATCCAGCACCCACCCATTGCCCAGAGAAGACCCAACTCTGTGCCCATCAACAAACTCAGGACCCAACACCATGTCCATCAACCAACCCAACACCAGCTCCCAATGCTGTGTCCATCAACAACCCCATGACCAGACAAGACCCAACACCATGTCCATCAACCAACCCAAGATGAGCACCCATCCCAATCCCCAAGAAGACCCAACTCCATCCTTAACACCCATCCCATACCCCGAGAAGACCCAACACCATGTCCATCAACCAACCCAAGACCAGCTGGGACTCAACAACCCATGCAACACCCATCCCATGCCCAGAGAAGACCCAAGGCCACACCTAGCACCCACTCAGCCCCCACCAGCCCACCCCAGGGACCCTACCGGTGGTGCCGGGTGGGCAGTTGCACTGGTAGGCGTCGATGCGGTCGATGCACTTGCCGCCGTTGCGGCAGGGGCTGCTGTGGCACTCGTCCAGCTGGAAGCCGGTGAAGCCGGGGGCGCAGGCGCAGGAGAAGCTGGCGATGCCGTCCAGGCAGGTGCCGTGGTGGCAGGGGTCCGGCGAGCAGTCGTCCACATTGCGCTCGCAGAGGGGACCCTCGAAGCCTGAGGGGATGGGGTATGTGGGATGGGGTGCTGGGGGCACCCATGGGTGCAGAATAGGCAATGCTGGGGTTCCATGGACATCCATGGGTGCACGGTAGGCTGTCTCATTAGGTCAAGGGCACCCATGGGTGCATGATGGGCAATGTCAGGAGGCCAGGGATGCCCATGGCTGCGGGGTGATCAATGCTGTGGTTCCATGGACACCCACGGGTGCGGGATGACCAGTGCCAGGAGATCAGGGACACCCATGGGTGCAGGGTGGGCAATGCCAGTTGGCCAGGGACACCCATGGGTGCTGGGTGGTCAACACACTGAGGTCAGGGAAAACCATGGGTGCATGATGGTCAGTACTGGGGTTCCATGGCCACCAGTGGGTGCCAGCTGGTCTGCGCTGGGTTCCATAGCCACACGTGGGTGTTGGGTGGTCAATGACAGGATTCCATGGCCACCCATGGGTGCATGATGGTCAATGCTGGCTTCCACGCCCACCCATGGGTTCCAGGTGGTTGATGCCGGGTTCCATGCCCACCCATGGGTGCTGGGGGTCCCGGGGGGGCTCACCCTCAGCGCAGTGGCACTCGTAGCCGTTGGGGC
>NW_010544394.1:0-3969 GCF_000687285.1 Phaethon lepturus
AAGCCGCTCAGCTCCGAGATGGCGGTCGATAAGGAGCTGCTGCAGCTGGACCTGTACGGCCTGTTGGGGGTCGGCGAGAGGGCGTCGGAGAAGGAGGTCAGGGCTGTGGGCCGGGAACCCTCACGGGGCGGCGGGGAGGCTTGGACCGGGGCTCCGTCCCTTCCCTCCTCGGCCCCTCTAGCCCGGCTCTTCCGCCCCGCGCCTTTCCCTCAGGAGCGGGGGCCGTTGCCGAGGGCAGAAGGCGGCTCGGACGCGGGGCTGCCGTTGCTGCTCTCCGGGCGTTTAGCTGAGCGGTTGCTCCAAGCGCCGTGTTTTCGCTGCGCGGTCTGCTGGAGCTGCTTGTAAGTGGGAAAGCCCGTTTCTTCTGATCTTGGCTTTCCTGCGCTTAACTTACCCTTCCGTTTTCCCCTCTTAAGCCAGTGGGGCGAGAGCCGGCTTTGGGGGAGGATGAAATCCGTTGGAGAACTGCAAAATTAGTCTTAGATGGCATTTCTTTCGCTTCGTGTGTTTATGTGCTTTCGGAAGGAAAGCTCCTGTGGTGTTTACCAAAAATCCAGTTGTTGTTCTAGGTACTGTAGGTTCCCCTGAGTCACCTTGTTAATTTGGTGGGTTTGGATTTACATGTTTCTGGGTTTTCTTTTGATTTAATAGGTAAGTCATGACTAAACGCAGAAGACTTGGGCTATCGAACTGAGGGAGTGACCTTTTCAGGGGAAGTAAGGCTCTGAGTAAAACTGTTAATACCTGAACAAACTAAGCTTGAAAGAAAAACTTTGTTTTCCCTCTTAGGCTTTCTCTTTTTCTTTAGCAGTAAAGAGCAGTAGGAGTACAATAGGGTGAAACTTGGAAGCTACGGTTTGGTCCTAACCGGCGAATGGGTCTGAGGCTGCCTGGAAATTCCGTGTCTCTTGAGCACAAAGCAGAGGAACAAGCCAAACGCATGGGATTGAATGAGATGAAGGACTTCAGATGACCTGAGCTAGGTCAGGTCACTCAGCTTCACTGCTGAGTTAGTCACTGGGGGAAAAGGCTGAGAAAATTACAAATTTGACGTTATGGTGCAACGTAAAAACTCACAAGTGTAATTCAGAGTGCTAATCCGTCCTGTAAAAATACTGAAGCAACCCACAGACCCTTTGTATGCAGAGCAACGTGGCCAAAAGAGATGAACAAAGGGGAGCAAGACTGTGCAAGCAATTTAACCTCCCTGTGTAGAGAAGCCTTATCTGAACTTGCCAGGTAGAACGGTTATTGTAATAGTTGTGACTGATGCATGGGGAGGAGACTTAACTCTCTCTTAATTGGAGTCTTGCCTAGGCAGGAGATAGGATTAGCCTGTAAGGCTTTTAGCTGCGCGTTTCCCTTCCAAGAGCTTTGTCCACCAGGTGGTGTCAGGCCACCATTTATTCCACTCATTTTAGCAGAGGAGTGCTTGGCAGTGGAACTGGGTAGGTTTTCTTCTTTTCCTTTCCTGCATGCAGATGTGTCCTTGACAAAGGGAGCTCAGATTGTTAAAAGTGACTTAGCTCAGAAGGTTGTCAATCTTCCTTTGAAGCGTAGACAAGATTCAACAGTCTTTGGTCAAAAATTCTTCACCTTGCCAGACTAAGTTATTGCACAGTAAATGGTACTTTCTCTGTCCCAAAGTTATAGCATCAAAGAACACAGTATCCCTCTGGCTAGAAAACTGCCTTGGTGAACCAGACTCGGCTTTGATGATCGTGAGGTTTGACTGCTGTAATACAATGCACCTAGAAGTAAAACTTCTGGCTTTGAAAAGCTTAAACGAGGCTGCCTGCCTACTAAGTGTCCTGGGCCCAAATGCTTATCCCTGCAATGCAGTGTGATTGAAAAAGACAAGTCGCTGCACTGAGGTTGAAAACTGAGCTTTTCAGAGGTCTCTTGCTATTGCAGTAGGCTGTACTTTACCTTTCAGTATGAGAGGCTAATGGAAGCTCTCAGCACTCCAAAAATGGTCTTTGCTTTCTCTCAGACCTGGGTGACATCTAGTCATGCAAACGAATGCTGGTTCAACCGCAGCCTTCTACTTAGGACAGGGAGGTGTGTTTTAAGTTAAGCAAAAACAACAACAAAACCAACAAAAGGAAACCCTCTGAATAGTAATTTTTTGTTTCTGGAGTGTGTTGTTGTTGTTTGGTTTTGGTTTGTGTTTTTTTTTCTAAGTTGCTTTTCTCAGCACAGACTAAACAGCACTGACCAGTAAATCTCAATTGTGGCTCTTGCAGGTTAAGAAAGCGTACCGGCAGAAGGCCCTGACTTGTCACCCAGATAAGAACCCCGACAATCAAAAATGTTCATGTGAGTCAAACATCTGTCTCGTGACCAGAGCAGGTAAGATGGGACTGTGCAGACAGAAACAACTCTTCATGCTAATTTTCACAGGTGCAGACTCCTGGCAGTGGCTGTGCTTAACTTCAGGTCTGCCTTTGCATTTAGTTAAGGGGATGCCTGGGTATATGTCATGTGAAGTATGCATACGCAGGACTAAGAGTTATTTTCGTCACTATTAGAGAGCGCTGGTTTTTAAGCTTAAATGCATACATGTTGGTTTTAGAAACATGGGTGTTAAGTCAGTGATGAAATTTTATTTGCACCTCTCAAGGTCCTACTGCATGATTCTTGAATCCCAGACCTTTGGCCATACTGTCCCTGGTGTTTACTGGGTGATCCCTATTTTGATTTGTACCTCTCGCAGTCAAAACTTCCATAGTAAGCTTATAAATCATATTACCTATGGATAGTGCCCATTTTTGTCTGTTAGAGACAAAGCCCTGACTCTGCAGAACTGAGTGTACCGAAACTGTTAGCAAGGTCTGGCTTCTGCAGCTGCTCCATTTACGTTTCTAGGTAGCAGTGAACAGCAGTGGTAACTAGAAGGATGCTGCTCATCAAGACACCTCAAAATAAACATCATTCTGTATCTGCATTTTCCAATTTGATAGGCTACAGTCTCATAGATGGAAAGTTTATAACTGCAGTACAGAGAAAATTTTTCTACCAGAAAAAAAAATATATTGTAGCAGCAATGAGAAGAAAGCTATGGGCTTTGATATCTGCAGAAGGTTCTGCACATGTGAAGTGTGTGGGGAGGCCTCCGGCTTATATGTGTAACCTTCCAGGGAGAAGGTCAGCAATATTGATGTAAAATGCAAAGTTTGAACCTTGGGCTGAAAAGCTATTGATAGGAAAGGGAGAATTTGTTTGTAACGGTGTATTTCAGGCTGACTGCAGGTTGGGTAATAAATCTCTGTAGATGGGTTCTGCTGAATTCATGTTTTCAAGACTTCCGTTAAAATGAAATGGTCCCAGTTTTTATTTCTTAATTCACACTGAAGTTTGTGTAACAAATGTTGTCCTTTGAGTTGAGGTGATCCTGGCTATAGGTTGGCTTACAAATGCTTTGGAAAGATTATTCTTCTTTCTGATGTTCTGCAGGTCACTTCGATAAGGGATTGTCTTTTCTGGTTCATCTCCAGGCCGCTAGCATGGTTTTCTGCATCTTACCCTTTTTTCTTCTAATTCCCAGCGGAAGTCTTCCACCAACTGTCTCAGGCTTTAGCCGTGCTAACAGATGCAGCAGCAAGGGTAAGGATGCCCATCCCTTGGGGATGTTGGGATTGTGTGGTGTAGTTCTCTGCAGGCATGCTGGAGAAGTATTTGAAACTCTCTTCCTGTCCTGCTCTCTTCTCCGATTGTCACTTCATGAATGCAGGTCTCATCTGTTATTCCCTGTTCTTTGTGAGATCAAATAGTAGGTGCCAGATAAGAACAAATATTATTTTTCTGATTTGTTGTGCTGGGAGTAGCTCTGTCCACTTGCTGCAAGGGTGAGATACTGTCTTTAATAATGTGTTGGACTGGGGCATATTCCATTTAAAAAAATAAATGATAACCACCACTGATTCAGGGACACATTAAATTCCCATCGCAACGGTGCATTTGCAGTTC
>NW_010544395.1:0-1415 GCF_000687285.1 Phaethon lepturus
GGGGCGCTCCTGTCGCCCCAGTCCGGGACCAGGGCGCACGGGGTGCTCTCCTGGTCCCTCGGCGCCCCGTGCGGTCGGGTGCCACCAGGAGCAGGGTGACACGCAGCCTTGCTGCGACAAGGAAGGTCCCGCCTGAAGGAGCCCGAGCTGCTGTGGTGATGGGGCTGAGGAGGAAAATAGGCTCGGGGGAAGGCTGTACCTTCTCTCCGGGAGTTTTAAAGAGTGTCCCCTCTTCCTCCATATTTTCGTGTCCCTTAGAAATAAAACTGGAAGACAAAGAATTTTTATGAGGAGACTTCAGAGCCGGTGGATCTGGGTCTTCACACTTGCAGTGTGATGGCAAGGAAGGTGTTTGGCTTTCTGTCTCCGCCTGTCTCTAGTTCATCCATGGGGTGTTACTCATCAAAGTTACGCACAGGGCTCTTGTGTGTTTTCGTTCATTAACATCTGAAGTAATTTGAGATCCTTAGGCTATGGAAATGCAAAGTATTTGGGTGTTTATGGAGAAGAGTTGGTGACAAGATTTTAGCACATCTGTGCTACAACTACGTGTGACATCCAAAATGAGTGTTGGCAGAGCTTTCACATCCCACCAAGTCACCGGGTAAACTGTGTCACATAAGCACCTAAATCCAGTTCTGGACGTGACTCGACAGAGAGGAGCAGAACAGGAAAAAAAATGGCGGAGGACAGGCTCCGTGCGAGAGCTCGGTCTGTCAGAGGTGCCTGTGCCAAAGCTACCTACCGGCTGCCCACTGCGGTGCGTGCCAAGGCTTCGCCAGAGTTGAGCAGACAGCTCAGGTTAAGGGGCTCAGATATGGACCTGGTGTCCCCCAGAACTTTCCCACTTGCCTTTGCCAGGGGTTACAGCTGGGGATGACCAGCAAAACTCACTCACCCTGAGGCACGGCAGAGACCAGCCACTGTGATATGGGTCTCTCTCACGTGACGTTGGTCTGAAATCAGCACTGAAGAACATGTGATGCTTGGTAGGGTGGCTGCTGATGCTGGGGCTGGTTCTGGCTGCTGCAGTTCCACAGCAGCGTGAATCTTGATGGCATTTTAATTTCCATCTTTTTCAACTTTATATTGGGTTTGCGTGGCAAGGTTTTGGTAGCTGAGGGGGCTGCAGGGGTGGCTCCTGTGAGAAGCTGCTAGAAGATTCCCCTGTGTCCAACAGAGCCAATGCCAACTGGCTCCAAGACGGACCCACTGCTGGCCAAGGCCAAGCCCATCAGTGATGGTGGCAGTGCCTCTGGGAGAATAGATTTAAGAAGGAAAAAAACCCTCGTAACAGCAGCAGCCAGAGAGAGGAGTGAGATCATGTGAGAGGAGCAGCTCTGCAGACACCCAGGCCAGTGAAGAAGGAGGGGCAGGAGGTGCTCCATGAGCCAAATCAGAGATTCCCTGGCAGC
>NW_010544395.1:1593-7145 GCF_000687285.1 Phaethon lepturus
GGACCGGTGGGGAGAGGAGCCCCGGCTGGAGCAGGGGTGCGGGCAGGACTTGTGACCCCACGGGGACCCAGGCTGGACCCGTCTGTTCCTGAAGGATGGCACCTGTGGGGGGACCCAGGCTGGAGCAGGGGCGGTGTGAGGAGTCCTCCCCATGAGGAGGATGGAGCGGCAGAGACAACATGTGATGAACTGACCACAATCTCCATTCCCCATCTCCCTGTGCCACTCAGGGGGAGCAGGGAGAGAAATTGGGAGTGAAGTTGAGCCCGGGAAGAAGGGAGGGGTGGGAGGAAGGTGTTTTTTTAAGATTTGGTTTTATTTCTCATTATCCTACTCTGATTTGATTGGTAATAAATTAAATTAATTTCTCTGAGTTGAGTCTGTTTTGCCCGTGACAGTAATTGGTGACTTATCTTGACTTTATCTTGACCCACGAGCCTTTCGTTATATTTTCTCTCCCCTGCTCAGCTGAGGAGGGGAGTGACAGAGCGGCTTTGATGGGCACCTGGTGTCCAGCCAGGGTCAGCCCACCACAATCTTTCTGACTACTTTCTGCAAAATATTTCCCTACCTTATACACGCACCCAGGAGCACGAGCACCTCCTGTGCTTTTGCCAAACCTTTCCATCAGCCCTGCGCTCTCCCTTCTCTCAGCTGTATGTTGGCTATATTTGAGGAACTTACATACTTTATTTCTTCTGCTATATGAATCCAATAACCACCCAAGCACAGAGTTGCATGAGTGATATCAGAAATAGTGAGCCTGCCATGTGTGATGCCAGACATCAACTCGAAGGTCTCAAAATCCTGCCCCGCCCCCAGCCTAGCCTTTTTCCTCAAACCCTCTGCTTTTGTGCAGCCACAGTGTCTCAGGTAAAAATCTTTGAAAACTCTTAAATAAAAGCTACTGTCACACCAGTTGCTAGACACAATGGGATATCTATGACAGAATATTATCTGCTAGAATATCGTCATGGAGGATGGTAAAATTCTGCAACCTCACAACACCAGCGGATCTAATGGGGAGCTGCTGAGACAGCTTCTATTCAAGCCCATAAGATAATAGTTATCCCTAATACAGGAAAGCAGAGTATGGGACAAAGTTATTAAATTCAGATGTAAAGATCCTAGTCAAGATATTAGCAAAAGAGATACAGTAAACATTATCAAGTTCAGTAAAAGAAGCCAAATGGTTATGAAACATAAATACTTTTCCAGTAACATGAGAAGGGGATCAAGTTATACTGTATTCAAAAAAAAGAGAAAGAAAAGCATACCAGTAGAACTGCATGCTGACTTGTGGGAAATGATATTTAGAAAAGGAGAAGTCACAGTTTCTGGAGAACAATATGAAGTTGAATGGTATGCAGTCAGCAATATTAATTAGTTTCAACGCTAGGCTTTTCTGGAGAAAATGGAATGTTTTAAGAAACCTCTATCTTTCAGTTGAAAGATGGAAATTTAAAATGTTAGACCTCCATTAATAAGTTTTAAGTACATTTAGGATAATACCAAAACCCCCCAAAAGCCTCCTTGTACTAAAAAGTTTTCCAGAAAGTCTATGGGGTAGGTAGAAGCATGAACTGACCCTTTGGACCTGGTGGTGGCACTGCCCTCCCTGCTAAGTTGCAGGTGGACTTGGCCCTTCACTGGCTAGGAAGAAGCCCCAAATACCAGTGAGGGCACAACAGCTTATTTCCAGCAGGGAGAGCTGGAACTCACTGGGAGCCTCAGTGCAAGGGACTGCTGGGAGATGTGGCTTTTGGGCTCTCACTTGGTGGGCTTAAGCTGAAGAAAAGCCTGCTGTAAAGTTTGTTTTCTCCCAGAGAAAAGAGAGACAAAAGCAGAGAAGCTGGTTGTTTCCCTCTGGAAGGAGAAAATATCTGCTGTTTGACTTGGTTTGGTTGGAGTGGGTGTAGCTTGCTGACACGTTCAGCCAAGGACCTTCCATGAGGACATGCTCCTGCCTTCAGTCTGTCCCTGCCAGACACGGGTCAGTACAGGCGGGTGAGCTGTCCTGCGTGGGGGAACAGGTCGTACCGTGCTCAGACACTCTGCTGTGACGGGAGAGCATACGGCTGGGCCAAAGGCAGGATGGTTCTGCCTGCAGCACTAGTGAAGCCAATGTCATCGGTATTGCTGCCGCATGCAGTGACCTCCAAAGCACCTGTCAGGAGGAGGAAGAAATTTATGCACAGGGGTGAAGTTAAGGCATCAGTGATGTACAACAGGCATCTAGGAGGTAAATGACTCATATGGGCTGGGCAGGGATGGTAACACCAACAGGGAATGTCTTGTGCTCACGGCCTTGCGGTGACGAATGGCAAGAATTCGGATGAGCACATTTTAGACTGCAGCGGGGGAATATGGCACTGTGCAATGAAGAGGGCATACTCCCATTCCTTTTCAGTCAGTTGTCTTATTACCGTTTGTCTGATATTTGTTTTATGATACTCTAAGATAGGTTGCTATTTTATGGTTTGGATTCAATGCCTTACATTTTTTGCAAGCCACGTGTCACATAACTGAATCCATTTGTTAAGAAATTTGGTATTAATAAAATAACCTTGATATTATTGGAGTCTTTGCAGGCAGACAGCTAGCCAGCTGCAAACAGCTAGCTACAAATGTGTGTGCTGAACTCAAAACCGGATCGCAGCTGTTTGGCATTAACTGAAGCAGAGTGTCCTAAGGGTGGCCTTTGTTTCAGAGCAACACTCAGTGTAGGGGCGTTTACTGTGCACAGGTGGATGGCCCAGGACACACCTGCCCGATTCCAGGATTTTCCAGGGTTTCCACAGGTAACCAGAGTGAATATCTGTACGGTACCTGGCCCTGGTTGGCCCCCATTGTGTCAAAAAATCTTCAGGGAAGTGACAGGCGTCTCTTCAGGGCGGTATCTGTCTTGTTCTCCCTTTGCTTTGTGCTGATCCTGATGTCCATTTATTTTGGGTGAGGAGTGATGACTGTCTCATTACTGGCCTTTAATATTTTTCCTACTTGGATCCAGAAGAATTCCTTTGTGTAACCTCAGTACAGTTAGTACATGCTTAGAAAATGGAAGAGTTCACTGTACATCAGTGCCTGGGAAAATACAAGAATGCCATCCCGGGGCATGCACACTACCTACCTTAGCCTATTTTAAACACAAATTCAGAGCATCTGAAACTAGACAACCACATTTATTTCTTTAATTGAAGAGTTATGCATTTTCCATGGGCATTTCAGCATCTAACTTAGATGCCAAAAATAAATATGTGATTTCATCCTTCACTTGCTGCATTAGGATATGTTGGATATTTTTATCAGCCTTCTTGGTTTCTATTTCCTCTTGTTAAAACTACTTTGTTCAGCATGTACCACCTTGTATTAACATATCCCCACTTAAAACTGGTTATGATAAGAGCTTCCTTTTATTCTTCTTTCCCCCTTCTAATTACAGTCTTTGAGGCCTGCTTATGGGTTACAGCAATCATGACAGATGCCTTTTACCAGTTTTTATTCCTTTTAAAATTAATAAGTGCAAAGTTTGCAGACAAAAATCACAAGTTTCCTTATAGGATTTAGTTTTCACATGCTAGAGGGGAACCCTGGGCCCCTGTCTCTGCCATGCTTCCCACCCTCAAATTAGGTCCACCCTGTTGCAGTATCATTCAGAACTATAATTTTATCTAGCCCTGTAATGTTAATTATTATTTTCACCATCATCAGTACAGCAACTGCCACTTACCTACCTGGAGGAGGATCAGCATCTCCAGGCTATCCTCTGGGCTTAATCCTGGGGAAGACAACCAGGCTTCTCACTAGCACATCCAGACCGAGGCCTGATCCTGTGGTATGATTTCTTTTTAATAGTGCTTGGTAGATTATTTTTAGTGATTAATTTGTCTAATTGTTCTTTGAATCGGGTAAGCTTTTGAAACCCATGACATCCTGCAATCAGTTCCACTGCTTAATTATGCACTGCATAGAGAAGTGTCTTTTGTTTGCCACCTGAGAATTTGATTTTATGCTTTCTAGGTCTTGTATTACAAGAGACAGCACATAACCATTCCCCATTTGTCTTTCCCATGCACTCATGATTTTCTGCCATAAACCTATTTTTCACAGGCTAAAGGTCTAAGCACTCATTCTTTGTACAGAAACCATCCCATTGCTTCTTTACTGTGTTGAATTTCATCCTCATAACTTTTCTAAGCCTGCTATACCAAAGCTATTGGTAAGACCTGTACGCTGTATTCAAAGGGGTGCACCACGGATTTATAGTCACATACTGATATTTTCTATTTTGGTCTGCTGTCCTTTACTAATAATGCCTTTTCACTTAAATAACGTATCACCTGGACTCACTTGCCCGTGGAGAGAGGAGGATATCTGATCCACAGCTTGCTAAGTCTCAGGCTACCCAAAGATTTAGGAAGAGTTGTGGCAATAGATGCTAGAGAAGAGGCACCCTCAACACGCAGTCCAGTGCTACACCAAGGCCAATGAATTCAAAGACAAGCACAGAAAGGATTTGCCCCTCACTGGCTGGCCATGATTAATCTTATTTCAGGAACTTTTTTTGCATGCGATGCAAATAGATATTTAGCAAAGGGATGATAGTAGTGCGTACCGCTGCCCACCTGAAACTACTGCCATGGTGCTTTCCAAGTGGTTGCCATTGCAGTGCAAGGAGCCACTTAGAGGCATCACACCTTTTGTACAATGTTTGTGAAGCTGGGGAAAATGTTTTCACCAACAGCAACTACAAATGTTCCTACCAAAAAGGAATGATTGAACTGCACATTTCTGGTTAATCCACTGCAACACATCCAGGTTCACTCTTAATCTCCTCTTTTTTATAATGCCTTTGGCCCTGTGCTGTGCACTAGGTACATTTAAGATGTGAGTTTGTGTGGTGGGTTGACCCTGGGTGGATCCAGGTGCCCACCAAAGCCGTTCCATCACTCCCCTCCTCAGCTGGGCAGGAGAGAGAAAATATAACGAAAGGCTCGTGGGTCAAGATAAGGACAGGGAGAGATCAGTCACCAATTACTGTAACGGGCAAAACAGACTCGACTCAGAGAAGTTAATTTAATTTATTGCCAATTAAATCAGAGCAGGATCACGAGAACTAAAACCAAATCTTAAAAAAACACCTTCCTCTTACCCCTCCCTTCTTCCCGGGCTCAACTTCACTCCCTATTTCTCTCCCTGCTCCGGCGTGGGGCCCTCCCCGGGTACGGGTGCAGGTCTGCTCCCCCGTGGAGCTCCATGGCCACAGGGGCACAGCCGGCCTCCCCGTGGGCTTCCCCAGGGGCTGCTGGGGACCCTCTGCTCCGGTGCCTGGAGCCCCTCCTGCCCCTCCTGCTCTGGGCTGGGGGCTGCAGGGCTGCTCCTCTCGCATGTTCTCACTCTGCTCTCTGGATGAAATTGCTGTTACTGGTTTTTTTTACCCTTCTTAAATACATCATCCCAGAGGCACTGCCACCGATGCTGATGGGCTCGGCCTTGGCCAGCGGTGGGTCCATCTTGTAGCCGGCTGGCACTGGCTCTGTCGGACAACGGGG
>NW_010544395.1:7189-14929 GCF_000687285.1 Phaethon lepturus
AGCCTTGTCACGCAAACCCAATACAGTTTGTGGTACTAGTAATGCAGTCTATTTCTTCAAAAAAATAGGTTCTTCTGGACTATTGCCCTTAGCCTTTCTGTAGGTCTCCTTAAAACACTTTCTGTTCTTGCAATTCTTTCCAGAGTAATCTAAACCCCAGCTGCTGGTTTGCAGACCGTGTTCATTGCACAGGAGACCCACATTGCTCCTGGGCAGGTGATGTTGTGAATGCTAAAAATTCACATGGGTTAGGGGAAGCCTGAGCATAATCATGGAGGAGAACTCTGTGGCCTTTCACTTGCTCCAGAGCAGCAGCACTTCACCTAATGCAGATGCTGGTCCAGCTGTCGGCCAACACTTGCCACAGTCTATGATTAGAGGATCTTCTCTCCCTCAGCATCCAGCACAAACAGAGGGAAATGGAGGCATGTATGAGTAAACTGGAGCTTTTGTCTTGCACCCTCACAGCCCTTGCACAGGGAAGGGAAAGGGGGGCGCCACCATGGCGGTACACAATTTCCACCTTGCAGCTGAACTTCCGATACCACTGCTGGCTGAACCTCCACCAATACCACCACCTAAGTATGTCAAGTGGCAGGAGCCAAGAGGTGCACTCTGATACAATGCAACTCACCCTTTGCCTGTAGACAGGTGCAAAGGAATAACATGGTTTGATGGCAGGTGAAAGAAAAATTAAAAAAGGAACAAAAAGAAAATGAAAACAGATTAAGAGCAGAAGGAACTGCATGAAAAAGAAACAGAGAGAGGAAATGAAAGGTGAATTGGTTTTGTTTGTACTAAAAAAGAATGCAATAGGTGGAGGGAGAGGAGAAGCAGTAGCTGAGAAGGGTAGTGATAGGCATAATAAAATAAGGCTGACCCCGGTAGCCCTCAGAGGCACAGAGGAAAATTTGGGAATGGTGGGAGCTATTTCTTCAGGTGATGATTTGTGGATTTTGCTGTACTAACATGTTGGGTGCAGCAGTAGTCACAGAGTCCTTGGCTCTTCCCAAACATAATGGGCGATGAAATTTCAGAAGATGGGGGTGGCAATTCTCACACTGTTGATACTGGTGGTGGGGGCATGAGGGCTGCAGCCATAGTGGTGCTGGTTCTTCTCCTCTTTGTTTCTACCTCTCTTTACTAGGGTGTTAAGGGAGAAGGAAATACAGAGAAAGACAGCTAGGAGCAGAGCTTCTTGTTCAGTGAGAGTGCCTGGCCTACAGAGCAAAACAAGAGGGTGAAACCAGTTCTGGCCACTATCACAGATGGACCTTCAGTCTATCCTAATAAAACCATTGTCAGAGCCCTCAGTGCCTCCCCCAGCTCCAAGGAGTTTGGCTGGCTGACTCAAGCTCAGCCTCTTCACTGGTAAGAGCTGTTGTGAAGGAAATAAAGCGAGGAGGCCTGCCCCTCCTTCCCTTGGGAGCAGCTTTTAATGTAATGCTCTTTTGCCTGGCACTGCTTGGGCTACCTTGCAGCTGTGTAGCTGCTGTGTCTGCACCTCCTCTTGGACCTTCTCATTCTGACATGGACCTTGACTCCCCGGCTTGACTTGACTCCCTGGCTTGACTTGACTCCCTGGCTTGGCCTCAGACCTATTTCATCATGACAGACCTCCTAGCTGATCGGTGGCCTGAGGTTGACTGATCACTGCCTCCAGACCTGCTCCTGATCTGGACTCACCAACTCCCCGACACCTCATCGGCAAGGCAGTGGTCCTGCCTGCAACAGTCTCCCCCTCAGCTCCTGGCCTCCATGCCTTCCCTGGTGGAGCAGCCTGCCAGTGCTGTGCCCGACACTCTTCCTGTCATCTTACATTTCAAATGCAGGAACTATTAGACATGGTGAAGTATATTTTCATGTCAGCTGAGCTTGGGCAGGCAAGAGGGTTTTTGTCCTGAAGACATTTTCAGAATTTCAAAAATATTTTATCTTGCCATAGACATCAGAATTTTCAGAATAGTTATTTTGGTGATAGATCCAAGTTAGGAACAGCTCAGACCATACGACACTTTTGGGAGACCATGGCTCATGTTTTCATACCAGTGCATTATTAGCCAGCTGTACAAAATGCAGTAGTGCCAACAAATTGTACTAAAGGAATCCTACACTATATTAGCCATAGTTTGAGACAACCAGACTGAAGAGTGATAATGGGAGAGTTAGAAGTCAAATATGGATGCGCCAGATAACCAGTATCTCTAGTCTGTATTAGGAGTTATATATCCAAATGCTTTCCCAGCAAAAACTCTTCTACCTAGTTTATCTAGGTTCATTCATCTTTAATTTCAGCACATGACATACTGCTGAAAATAATGAGTTTTTTACCAGCCATAACTAAATGGCACATCTCTGGATCAGAAGCTGGAGATACTGTTCAACGTGGAAGTAACTAGGGATTTGACCAGAAATATGAGGTGGTGAGTGACTTCTGGGAAAGCTAATGTACTGGAAGATAGTCCATGAGGAGGGACAGGAGAAGGCTGCATAGGAACTGAAATGATTTAGCACTGACCAATTTATTTTTGCCACAGATCTCTCCGCTTCTGCTCTGGATATCACATAACCGATGGCGGTTAATTTAAAGAGATCTTGTCTGAAGGAAATTATCAGTCTTGACTGAAAACATATCTACACCTGTGATAGAATTAATTTCACTTTAATCAGGACTCCCAGAGGACTCCCATCTAAACCAGTCATAAATTTTTTCTAAAATCAGTAGAGATAAATGGATGAAATGCCTGTATCCACCCTTCCAGCTAGCCTACATCAGACACTCTACCAATTTAAAATGTGTCTGATTTAGTTTGCCATCAGGTGAGCCATTTCCTTGAAATCTACTTGCCTTTCTCTGCTCATTTTCTAATCTCTTTCTAATCTCTCCACTTTTCTATAATCGGCCAACTCTCCATGTGTCTTAACCTTTCCTAGCACAAGAGCTGTCTGCTAGGAAATGCTTGCCACCAAGGAAGGCCATTCAATAGTCTCTGCCCTGGTGAGATAGATTGTAGATTTTTTTCCCCCCAAATTTCATACAAATAAGCATTGTATTTGGCAATCATTTTAATTTTCTTCGTTATTGACAGTTTTTACATCAGTCCTGGAGTCTCAGCTTTTTAACTTTCTCTATTGTTTCTTTCTTGTTTTGTTTTTCCTTTGCTGTTGTCATATACATAACATGTACATATCAAGAGCTGCATATTATCATATTCACTTTGTAGCTAAATTATTTAATTCTATAAGCATTGTGGGACAAAACAAGACAGGCAGCAAGCAAAGCAAACCTGTATTGTAAGATATTAGTCACTGGGAGGAAGCGGTGCTTTTGGAAATACCGGCTCATTTTGGCAGGAAGCAAGTGAGCAGGAATTTCAGTGATTCAGCTTTCAGCCAAGGAGGGACGATCAGGAAGAATCTGGATAAGGAAGAAGCTAGAAAAGAAATGGAGAGTATGAGGAATATGAAAGGAAAAACAGCTCTAGTGCATGTAATATGTAATGTTGAGAATAAATGCGGTATTTCTCTGTTACAGTATGTCCAGTCCATTGCTACAGTCCAGAGATTAAATATGCCAGTCTTTGTTTCAGCCAGGACTTGAGGTTAGCCTTTGGCATCTTCATTTACACTTCTAAATAACGATGACTTTTTCCAAAGTGACGGGACATTTGCAGTTCTCCTTGCCTGCAAGGGAATAATGAATGGCTCAGGTCATGAATTGCAAATGTGAATCACAGAGCAGCTCCCGCCAGACACCACATCGGGACTTTAACTTCAGGCTCCTAGTGTCAAAACCTTACGACTCAAAATGCAGGTGTAAGAGAATGATAATGGGCAGTGAAAAATCTGGCTTAATCAGATTGCTTTAATTAAACCAGTGCTAACCCTTATGTGGATATTCTTAAATATGGGTACCAAAGCCTCATTGAGCTTAAATTGAATTGGAGCCAGTACAAAATAAACTGAAATAAGCCACATATAAACTCGAGCGAATGACTGCACTAGGGTTTAGCATGGGTTTAATTAAATTAGTAAAAGATTAAACCACTACCATTTCTTATTTGGAGGGGCCTTCCAAAGGTAGCTGAGGGGAATGGAGATTAAATGTGGATGACTTGTTAACTTTGACAACTTTTTCACTTTGTAATGAAAGTTTGGGGCACTTGTATATTTTGGAAAATATTTAATACAATTGCTGGTTGATAGTGTTCATAAGATGTGTATGCATCTGTGAGAATAAACACATTAGGTAATTCACTGCATTTCTGAAAGATAATTTTAAAATACCAGTAAATGAGCTACTCATCCACCTGGAGCCATTGCAGCTTTACCGAGGATGAACTTGCCTTGAATATTATTGTCGTTTGAGGAGAGACTTTATAATAATGCGGATCATGTATAGGGTCAAAACCTCAGCTAGCATCAGTCACTGTGTCTGTATTGAGATGAAGAGTATCTACAGCTATGGAGAATCTTTTCTTTCATTTTAAAACGTACAATCTAAAAGCCCAGCTCTCACGGTATTATCAGTTGATTTTTATTCTTTCTTTATAACAATATTCTCAAAAATGTTCAAAATAATTAACATGTTCAAATTATCCAGTTTAGATATTTATTATGTGCTGACGTGAATTCAAAATAATTTTAAATGGATTGTAAGGAATACTATCAACCAAGTGTTACTGAACTATAAATGATTAGAATATTTTAGGAAATTTATATAAATCGCAATGCAGGCGTTTTGAACTAGAATTGCATTGAATAACATTTGAAACACATTAAAGAATATAAGGTGATACAACTAAAGGTAATACAAGCAGACCTCTAGCAGGTTTTAAGTTGGGGCAGGATCTCAGTTTAGTAAAGAAATTCAGCTCATCTTAGGTGAGCCGGCACCTGCGCTGCTCCCTAAGCCAGGCCTCTTGTGCCGGCTCACAGTGCTCTACCCAGAGGTTGCCTAAACCCCACTGCCCCAGGGCTCCTTTAGCGGGAGGAACTGGGAAGCCTAGAGATAAGCCTTCCAAGCTTTTGAAGCCCATGCCTAACTCGGAGAACAAAAAAGGAGATTCAAAAGGAGGTGTTAATGCTAACAGCCAACATCTACATATGTATTGGGTTGACCCTGGCGGGATGCCAGGTGCCCACCAAAGCAGCTCTATCACTCCTTTTCTCAGCTGGGCAGGGGAGACAAAATATAACAAAAGGATCCTGGGTTGAGATAAGGACAGGGAGAGATCAGTCACCAATTACCTTCACAGGCAAAACTTCTCCAACATGAGTCCTTCCCACAGGCTACAGTTCTTCAAGAACTGCTCCAGCCTGGGTCCTCCCACGGGGTCACAAGTCCTGCCAGAAAACCTGCTCCAGCCTGGGCTCCTCTCTCCATGGGGCCAGATTCTTCAAGGAGCCTACTCCAGCATGGGCTTCACAGCCTCCTTCGGGCATCCCCCTGCTCTGGCGTGGGGCCCTCCCCGGGTGTGGGTGGAGATCTGCTCCCCCGTGGAGCTCCATGGCCCGGCCTCGCCATGGGCTTCCCCAGGGGCTGCAGGGGAATCTCTGATTTGACTCATGGAGCTCCTCCTGTCCCTCCTTCTTCACTGGCCTGGGTGTCTGCAGAGCTGCTCCTCTCACATGTTCTCACTCCTCTCTAATAATAGAGTAATAATATAATGTAATAGAGTGCTTACAACATTCACTGAAACAGAGAGGTCAGGACCCTTTTCCACTGAAGGCGTCTGAAGCTCACACTCCTCTGTCCTGTGAAATATGCCAGAGATGACCTGAAAAAGGACTGATTTGTACCACTTTCTATCAAAACAAACACAAATGGCAGTAAGGTTTGCAAGATTCATGTGGACAAAGAGAACAATAAGACAGAGCCTGAGTAAGATGTGGTCCAGTGATATAGTAAAGCTGCTGTAAGTGCCCATTTAATGAAGCCACATCCATATGACATACAGAGCTGAGCTAGTATCAACTCCCTCACTCTGACTGGTTCAAAGCATTTTGACGGGTAACTTTCTCTCCAAAGACTTTATGCTGGATCACATATCGTGTCCTCCCTAGGCCAGCATAAAACATAAATCCAATATAAACATTGCATTGTATCCTGTGGCAAGTTCAACAAAAAACATCAGTTGTGTGCTCCCACTGTTCTGGAGTGAATTTGTACTGTCAGCTCATCTGGTAATGCACAAATCTGTTAGGAAGGAAAATGGAAGCACAGGCTGAAGTATATAATGAAAAGAATTCTTGAACTGACATGCTCAGTAACACTTGGTATCAAGAAATAAGATTTAATTAGTTAGGTTATTAAATAATTGTTAGTAGGCTTTAAAAAGTGGTTTGAGACAAGTGAATGAAATTCACTTCTGTTTTAACAGTCTTGGCAATTAAAATAGAGGGCCTCAGGAAACCGTGTGATCAATATTACAAGATGACATGGTCTATGATGTGTAAGAACCATGTTCTCTGGCAACGTATTTCCTATGTTGGAATTATATTCAGAAAGTAGTACTAGACTGATCCATTATCTGATAGTTTTACACCTTTGATAATATATAGTTTTGACTGAAAACATACCAGTTGGTCCTGCATTGGAAAGTAGTACAGATCATTTTTTCGTTTTATAAATGAGGACTATAGTTTGAAGGATGTGCAGTAGGGAACATATTTTAGATAGAAAGTGACTGAAGAAATAGAAGAAGGAGCATGTTCCAGCATAAACTCTACCATCAGGAAAGAGAAGGAAGAAAGAGAGAAAAAGGAAGGAAAAAGAAGAAATGGTTTGCTTTTTCTTGAACAGTGGAATCATAGAGTCACAGGATTGTGGAGATTGGCAGGAACCTCTGCAGATTATCTAATCCAACTCCACTGTTCAAAGCAGGGTCAGCTACAGCAGGCTGCTCAGGACCGTGTTTAGTAGGGTTCTGAACATCTCCAAGGATGGAGACTCCACAACCTCTTTGGGTATTCTGGTTGAATGTACAATCACACTGATAGTAAACCCATTTTTTATGTTGCTGCACAGTCTGGTGACATTTTCTCACTGCTCCTTTACCTGGTGACACAGATTCTCAACAACAGCACATCTCCTGCAGGTTAAAAGATCACCTCTCGCTGCCCCTGCCCCAGTGAGAAGCCCTAAACACTCCCTGCATCCTGCGACCTGCAGAGCTGCATTCTCTTTCTGAAGCTCCATCTGGAAGTTGTCCTAGAATAAAACAGGTGGTTATAGAAAGTAGAATAGGTACTCTGAAACAATCTAATTTGTGGAAACATTTATTCTAGAATAAGAATGTTGGGTTTTTTCCCTTCTGCACTAGCATATTTGTCTTCCAAAACTTGCATGCTCTATCTACACTACTTCCCCCCATTTGATTTCTCATCTTACCAGCTTAATTGGTGAAGACAATACAGTGTGGCTACCACTATGTCTTTCATGTTGGCACTGGCTTTCCAAAGATGGCACAGTGGTTAAAGTACTGCTATCTTGCCTCTAGTAAAGCTAACATCAGATAAACTACTTCAGGGGTAGAAAAGACAGAAGATTTGGGAGTATAATATAGTCAAAGTCAACATGGTTGGTTAAGCAGATGGCTTAGGTGGACTGAAGGGAATAAGAGGAAAAATAAGGTGAAATAAAATCAGGATTAGCAAGAAAAGTTTTCACTTTAGATATATAAACCAAGAACTTCTTAACACAGAACCACACAGAGAATCATTAAGGTTGGAAAAGAC
>NW_010544396.1:0-4523 GCF_000687285.1 Phaethon lepturus
CAGCCATCACTTGCAGGGGGCTGCTGGTGCAAGGCAGGCGTTTGCACACAGCAGGCAGCGGGGCAGAGACGGGGGGCACAGGTCCCCTCCCCTCCTCCCAAACACAAAGGCTCGTCAGAAGGGTTTTCGATGAGAAAAGGCTTAATCATCTTTAATGCACTTAAGCTGAGATTAAAAATGAGCAAGGCTTGACGGTGGGCGGGGGGGTTCGTTTCAAAGACGCCCCCTCCAGCTGGCTTTTCCTTCGGGATTTCTGTTAGGTAAAGGCAGGGTCCTGCACTGCTCTAAATTAAAATGTTGAAAAGTGGGATTAAGCGAGACCCTGCCAGGAATTCCCACTTTTCCCCCAAAAGAGCTATGGCCTGCATGTTGTGGAGTATTAGGATATTACAGCTTTTTCAGCCCTTTTCTCCCTCCTCCTTTCTACTGGGTGAGATCTGGAAGTGGAACATGCCCTTTCCCGTTGCGAGTCTGAGGAAAAGCAGAATCCTTGGGGACCCCCATCCTGCGTGGGGTGTCATTTTTTCCCCCTGCACCAAAAGATGTCACCTTGTGCTCACGTGACTGGCCATGTCCCATGGAAGTGTGCAGCCCCTCTCCCACCTAGGTGAGTCCCATCATGTCGCCAGCCCTCCCAGGCCTTTCCCAACTCCAAAATCCCACAGGTGACTCAAGTCCTGGTGCTATTTTTCCCCTCTCCATGATACAGGATGCCCTGGCTGATTTCACATGTGGAGCCAGGGATGAAGCACTGAAGCTCCTTTTCCATGCTGGCTAATCTGCCCTGCAAACAGCATCACCTCTGCCATCCTCTGCAAGACACCAAAGTTTGGCAAGAAGAAACCTCATGTTGATGTTTCCAGCATGTCCCACTCCACCTGCACTGACTCAAAGCAGGGGCATGAACCGCAACCACCCCACATCCAGCTGCATCCACACTTCCAGCTCACCGCATGGTAAAGTTACAGAATAGAAGGATTTGGGTTGGAAGAGACCTTTAAAGATCATCTAGTCCACCCCCCCTGCTATGGGCAGGGACATCTTCCACTAGATCAAGTTCCTCATAGCCCTGTCCAACCTGACCTTGAACATTTCCAACAATGGGGCATCCATTAGACGAGCCAAGGAAATGCAAACGGCCGAGGAAGATTTTCCAGGTGCCAGTGGGAGGATAAGAGCTTCCTGCTGCATCCTGCAAACTTTGGAGACTAATTAGGGATAACCCCTGTTTCGGCCGAGTAATCACTGGCAAGTGGCACAGCCAGAGCTGCTGTGGCAGCAGCTGAATAACCACAGTGCTGGATTTAAATACGGTAATTCTGGAGCTAATTACCAAAGCAATGTTAGGGCATGAGGGAAGATCACAGAGGAGAGGTGTAAACTTGCAGTTGACCGCATGGGATGGAGCAGGACTCTCTTGTTACTGAAATATAACCCAGGCTTTTGATATTATCTAGCAAGATCTTGTGAGTTAAGGATGAAAGACTGGAGGAGACCCATTAGGTCAACTGGGCAGGTCTTCTGCATGACACGAACCAGAGGACAGCCCAGGACCTTGCTGCAGGCAGGATAAAGCTTGGGTGGCTTGGTCAGATCTCATTGTCGTTGGAGAACTGCTGCTTCATCTGATGCGTTGTTTCCATAACGAAGCGTCCTTGTGGGTAACCTCTTTCTCTCAAACTGGTCCAGTTTCGGCTCCAGCCCCACTCTCTGCTTTCCCTTCCCCATTCCTCCCAGGAAAGTGGGGCAGATGGGTATGAGCCACCCGGATGCAACACATTCCAGCGTGGAAGTCTGCTCGTGATGATGCTGCATGGCTGTGGCCAAGCTCCAGGAGCCCAGGTGAGACACACCAGCTCTAAGCATTCCTCTCCCACTTGGATTTCAGTTTTGGGGCTCTTTTTCATGCTTTTAGGTAGATGGGACATCATCAGTGAGCCCCTTTCCAGGTCATGTCCTGGAGGGCATGTGCCTCCCTCCATGCATGATTTCAGCTGATTAAAGTCCATTTTGTCCCAAGCAGCCCAACTCCCACCAATTTCCATAGGGGTTGGGAGTTGCTCCCACCAACGTGCAGTCCCTTGGCAATGGGAGAGTTGTCCAAAAGCACAGGACAGTCTTGCAGAGCCACAGATGTGGAAGGCTGGGATGGGAATGGGAGCAATGGCCATGGCTTTTCCTAGACCCCCTTGCACTTGCTAATAATGGGAGGTTTCTTAGCATATGAAATATGAACCAGGAGCCATTCAAATGGAAAATTTCTGACTTGGGGTGAGACAGGAATGAACTGGACCCCTTACAGACTCCTGGCTCATGGGATTGGAAGGAGCTGATGCACAGTAACATCCTTGCCATTGCCACTTTGCAGTTGGCCCTGCCAAGTCCAGTCCTCTTGAAGGAGGAAGACAAGGGAAAAGGCCACGCGTGGCTGCAAGTTGCGACCGCTCTATGGTGGGGCTTGGAGCTGCTCTGAGAGCCGGGTCCTGGCTTGGGTGGCTGAGAGTCTCCTTGGGAGTCAGACACTGGGAGAAGTGCCACTCATTTCACCTGCAGCTTAGGAGGGTGCCCTCCAGCACATCCTTCCTGCTGCGTGCCTGGCTTTGGGTCTCCTAAGGTTGAAGTGCAGAGAGCTGGGCAGGGGGCAACCAAAGGAACCTGTCTTCCCCAGGGTGCATGGGAGAGGCATGTGCTGGTCCATCCACCCCCTGGGAAGAGGGCAGTGTGGCTATGAGCCTCTTCCCAGCGCTCCCTTGAACCCGTCTGAGCTGACTGTACCCAAAATGAGCAGCTCTGGAGCAAGTTTGGGCCGAGACATGCTCTGAAGCATGAGGCAGACATCCCGCCGGGCCTGGCTGCTCAGGCACGTCGCAGGGCTGCGGGGAGGTGAGATCCTGCACCCGTTTAAGTCCAAGGGCTAATGTCAAGCTGGGTGAACTCCAAGGTGAACAGCTATTGCTCCTAAGAGCAGGTATTACTTCAGTTTATCCTCCATTGATTAGACATTAAGATGAACTGAAATAAGCCCCCCAAGTCCAATGAAGCGTGTCTGCAGGGGAGATGTGCTATTTACACTGAATCACTGGCTAAAAAGGCCAGACAGATCAGAACCCATTACCCGACTCCTTGCCCAGCTCCAAGGCAGATGATGTTTGGTTTTGAATTAGGAAAGGGCTTTGTTCCTAGGCAAAAGCTTCGTCTTTGAAACGACGCCGACTCCAGCTGTGCACAGAGCTCTCCAGCACTCTGGACTCCAGCTGCTCTGGAGACATTCTCTTATTTTGCTTTTGATGAATATTTCAGTGCTGCCAAAAGCCCTGGAGACTGCAAGCTCCTGTCTCAGGCCAGAGCTCACCTGTATTGCAGGAGCCTTTTATTTTTCAGTTACAGAGAGTGAAAAATAAAAACAACAAAAGAGAAGAGAGTGGCACTGGTGATCAGCAATTTGGGAGGACCAAAGATATTAGGTACCCAAAGATCTGGGTTTGAGTGCCCAAGTTGGGAGGCACAGAGGTATTAGGGTGGCACAAAGGAATGCACCCACCCTGCCAACTCCTTGGCCATGCTGTCCCACAGGAGCCCCATCTTCACAGCAGAGCAGGGTCACAAGGCCTGTTCCTGCACCTGGTTCTCAGTGCCCCATGCTGTGCCTCTGGGACCCCACACTGAGGAGGATGGTGACCTCATACAGGGGGCTTTCGTTGTGACCTCAGAGCAGAAGGATGGTGGCTTGGAGTCCCCTGCACAGGTGGTCCAGGGACACAGCAGCAGGGAGGATGGTGGTCTGGAGACCCCTTGTGTGGGTCACTGTGGGACCCTGCAGTGAAGAGGGGAAGGTGGCCTTGGGATTCCCCCCCAAGGGATGAGTTGGGGACTCAATGGCAAGGTGAGACCATCGCCTGGGGACTTCCACATAGGTGGAATGGGAGCTGAGCTGCCAGGCAGGCCATGCAACAAGGGCCCACCCTTGGGTCACCTGAGAACCCCACATCAAGGTGCGTGGTGAGCTGGGCCCCTTCATGGGTTGCCCAGAGTCTTGGCAGCAATTGGGGACAGGGACACGGGACCCTCTGTGGGTGTCCCCAGGACCCCACTGTGAGGGAAGATGGTGTCATGGGGACTGCCAGGCTGTTGGACTGGAGGCCACAGCAAGATGGGGCCAAGAGCGGGGACCCCGCATGGGTATCCCTGGCACCGTGCAGCATGGGCAAGTTTTTATGGATTGCAGCGTTTTGGGGGCTGTTATTTAATGAGGGCATTTTCCCTCCCTCTTCCCCTTCCAAGTCCCCCAGCTACTGTCATGTGAGGCGTTTGGTTTGGGTTTCAGAAGCATTTCTACTCATTCATTCCCTTGTTCACCCCCCATGCCTTCCAGCAGTTGTTTTGGGGGGCGTTTGGTGAAGATTATCTATTTACTGTACAGTTACTGTTGATTTTGGGGTACTGACAGGCAACTTCTGGAAGCTTCCAGGGGTTTCTGCAGGAGCTGGCGCCTGTCAGCTGCCCCCTGATTGGCAGGCTGCTAG
>NW_010544396.1:4852-7028 GCF_000687285.1 Phaethon lepturus
TGAATGAAGCAGACTAGACGAGACTAGACTAGACTAGAACAGTCCAGCTGGAAGGGACCTACAGTGATCAACTAGTCCAACTGCTTCACCACTTCAGGGCTGAGCAAAAGTTAAAGCATGTTATTAAGGTCATTGTCCAAATGCCTCTTAAACACTGACAGGCTTGGGACATCAACCACTTCCCTAGGAAGCTTGTTCCAGTGTTTGACCACCCTTGGTAAAGAAATGCTTCCCAGCGTCCAGTCTAAACTTCCCCTGGCGCAGCTTTGAACCATTTCCATGTGTCCTGTCACTGAGTCCCAGGGAGAAGAGATCAGCACCTCCCTCTCCACTTCCCCTCCTCAGGAAGCTATGAAGAGCAAAGAGGTCACCCCTCAACCTCCTTTTCTCCAGCCTAGACTAACTCAATGTCCTCAGCCACTACTCATAGGACATGCCTTCCAGCCCTTCCACCAGCTTTGCTGCCCTCCACTGGATGCTTTCAAGTACTTTAACATCCTCAAATTGTGGGGCTCAGAACTGCAGACAATACTCATGGTGAGGCTGCACCAATGCTAAATACAGCGGGACAATCACCACTTTTGACCCTGTGGTTATACTGCATTTGATGCACCCTGGGATGTGGTTTGCCTTCTTGGCTGCCAGGGCACACTGCTGGCTCCTATTGAGCCCAATGTTGACCAACACCCCCAGATCCCTTTCTGCAGGGCTGCTCTCCAGCCACTCCTCTCCCAATCTGTACTTGTGTCTGATGTTACTCTGTCCAAGGTGCAGAATCTGGCATTTGTTCTTGTTAAATTGTATGCCGTTGATGATTTCCCAGTGCTCCCATCTTATCTAGATTACTCTGCAATGCCCCTTGTCCCTCAAGGGAGTCAACAGCACTTCCCAGTTCGGTGTCATCAGCAAACTTGCTAATGGTGTGTTCAACTCCTGCATCCAGGTCATTGATAAAAATCTTGGACAGAACTGGCCCTAGCATGGAGCCCTGAGGAACACCACTGGTGACCAATCGCCAGCCAGATGTAGCCCTGTAGTTCTTCACCCATCATACTGTGAACCCGCCCATCTCACAGTTGGACAACTTGTACAGAAGGATGCTGTAAAGGACAGGATGAAAAACTTTACTAAAATCCACCACCTTCCTTTCCTCCACAAGGTGGATGTTATTGTGAAAGGAGATCAAATTAGTTAAACAGGGTTTTCCCTTTGTAAACCCATATTGACTGATGATTGCGTTGTCCTTTAAATGCCTTTCAATAGGACCGAGTGGGATCTTCTCCATAATTTTTCCATGCACTCAGATTAGGCTAACAGGTCTGCAGTTTCCTGACTCTTCCCTTCTGCTCTTTTTATAAATTAGAATAAGGCTGGAAGGCGTCCAGTCAGTAAGGAACTCCCCAGACTGCCAAGACCTACTCAAATTCAGTGGAGGTGAGTGTCTTGAGGGTTGTTCACTGTGCGAGCAGTGCTCCTTGGTGAGGAAGATGAGGTGAGGTAGGATAGGTATCCATGCGTCTGTGCTGAGGGGTGCTGGAGTACCTAGCAGGTGAGAGGCACGCTGGGCCAATGCAGGATTGGGGCTCAGTCAGGTGGACTCACAGCTATCCCCCAGAAAGGGGAATTGTGTAACTGGACATACATGAGTCCATGGGGAAAGATGGTTTGAAGCATAACAGGGCCATGAAGATGCTGAACAGGCTGGAGATTCTTTCATATGAGGACAGGCTGAGAGACCTGGGATTGTTTAGCCAGCAGACAGGGATGTGCAGGGGGATGCCATAAGTGTGTCTAAATCCTGTATCGGAGGCACAGAAGTCAAGGGAGCCCGGCTTTTCTCAGTTATATAAACTAGTAGGAAAAGAAGTCTAGGGCAAAAGTGAAAACAGACGGAATTCCACGGGCAAAGGCAGCAAGCCTTTTTCAGTGTGAGGGCAGGGGTAGCAGCCTCTTCTGCCACTAAAGCAGCCCAGGCCTCCTAAACTGTAGCCGTAGCCATAGCCGAAACCGCCAGAGGAGATGGGCACTCCCTGGGAGCTGAGTTCGTTGCCCACAGCAGCTGATGAGGAGGATCCAACGGTGGTGCTCTGAGTATGGGTCCTGTCAGACCAGAGAAGGACAGGAGGTGATGGGGAGGGGTCGGCTTGGATTTCCGAAGGGGACATCGTGCTTGGCC
>NW_010544397.1:0-1220 GCF_000687285.1 Phaethon lepturus
CGGCCTTTCAGCGTGGCGATGCCCGCCCGGCTGCGCGCGCCCAAGAAGTGGAGGGTGTTGCCTGCAGGCCCTCGCAGATCAGGCTCTCTGGCTTCTGGACGAGGCTGTGGACATCACCTGCTGGTGTTTCATGGGCTAATGCTCCTAGGGAGAGAGGAGTAAGGTAACACACGTTGCATTTTAGGTGGCTTTATAACCTAGGAAATTGCCTTTTGAGAGGGTCAGAGGGGGAATAAAGCAGAGTAATTCTGTGGGCCTTAAATGCTGAGAAAGCTGCTGTAAAAAGACTGAAAACTCCTGTCAGGGAAAATTCAAGTAGCCTTAATTTCACATTGCCTTCTTCTATAATGCACAACCTGAAGACATGTTAGTATTATCTTTGCACGACACAGGAAGCAGCCATGTAACACTGTCTCCTTGAAGGTTGTATTGGAGCTCCCTGTCTTTGCTCAAGTAGCTACAAGGTCAAATCCCAGCTGATATCTCAGGGGAATTGTAGAACAGCTGAATGGATGTTAAGCTGAGCCTGTGACTTGGGGTGTCCCTCTCCTTGCTGTGCTGTAATGTGTGTGATAGCAGTTAACCAAATTAATTTGTGCTCCAGTCCTTACTTGTGATACTAGAATAACAGCGGTTTGTTATCTTACGGATCCTGTGTAGATGAGCCCAGTAAAAGCTATGAGGGAGTGGTGATGGGATCCGTATCAGAGCACAGGAAAAGTTGGGGGTGGGGGAAGAAATCAATAGGATTGAATTTAGGGTTGAAATGCAGCGATTTTGGATTCAAAAGTTGTAGTACTTCTGAAAAAAACTGATCTGGTGATTTAGGCGTTGCATCTCATTGAGCAGAAATATTCCAGGGAGGATACTATGGTGTAATTAGCCTCCATATTCCAGCTGAAGTGGCTTTGCCATCAGCACCCGGAGCCGCTTCGCTGTGTCGTGTGCTCCTGACGTGCCGCCGGGAAGGTGCAGAGCCCTGAAGCTCCCATTTACCTCCTCACTCCCAAAATCAGGCTGTGCTAGCGAGGCACCGTGCCTCGGCACTCGGTGTGAAATGTTGGCCTTGTTTGCTCACTGCTTCGGTCTATCTGTATCTGAGACAAGATTATTAATATGTTTTTACCTCCCAGGATGGCTGAGGTTAATTGAGATTTGTGAGGTGCTTAGACATTGCAGTGATGAGCATGGTGGAAATTGGAGGCAGCAGGGATGTTGGT
>NW_010544397.1:1419-2682 GCF_000687285.1 Phaethon lepturus
GGTATTTGTGGGAAGATTTTTAAAAAACAAGTCTGGAAATCATCTCTTCAAAAATAAGAAGAATAATGCCTCTCTCTTTTTATAGTTAGAAAATTTTAAAAGTCATTATTGGGGGGAAAAAAATATTTTTGTTCACTTTTTAGCAAAACCCTCTGCTTTTATCTGATGGCAAAACAGATCAAACTGAACACTTTCTGATAAGACTTGCATATTTGCCAACTGTTTAAACAAATACCTCCAAGCTCTACCTTCAATATTTGCCTTCAGAGGTTGCTGAGGACAGTGGCTGCCTGTGCCCACAGGCCATGCAGACCTGGGGGAAGAGGCGTAGGGCCTGAATGGGAACGGAAAATCCCTCGGGTGTGGGTCTAAATGGAGTCCATTTTCTGGTAATGGTGTAAAAAACCCATAAAATGGGGTGTACCGGGTTGGAGGATGCCGAACTAGCTTCCAAGAGGCCCGTGGAGGACAGGACATGTTCAAAATGCCGAATATTGCATATATTTGCAGGAATATTCCTCCCCAGCAGGTCAGTGTCTCCCTGCTGTGGGTTATTTGGGACTGTCCCCCAGTGCCCTGCTGCTGCTCCTGACACTTAGATACCTTCAATAAATCTGACCTGGATTTTCTGCCACTTGAATCCTAATCCTGAAGCAAGCCCCAGATGGGCCTGGATCACAGGTGAGTCTGCTCGTCTCCAGCTTAGGGGCAGCCACCTTCCCTGTGGTTTTCTGCTTTGTTTTCTTGTTTTGTTTCCAGCAGAAGGAAAGATGAAGTCTTTGATTTAGATCTCAGACTTAGGTGTGTAAATGAAAGGCTTGCTCCTGATAAAATGCCTTGAAAATAGCATGGAGAGAGAACAGTGTGTGCTCAAGCTACTGATGTCAGGTTTGTTTGATATGTTCTTCTGGATGGCAAAGGGAAGGATGTGTTTGCACATGTTGGTATTTGTCTGCCCCTGGTTTGATTTCTGTAAGAGAAGTGATATGAAATGGAAAGGCAAAATAGAAGCCGGCAAGCTCAAAGCTTGTTTAATTAAAGTGCGAGTCGTTATGCCATAATCTAATGGAAACCAGCATTATGGTAGGTGCCCGTAGATAAAACTTCTTGTCCTGGCTCTGCTACAGCCCGGCTGGGTGACCTCGGTCGGTGTTTCACTGCTCCAGCCTCCTACCTCTGCCCCGCGGTCCTTTCGTGCCACCGTTTCTGACCTTGTGCCGCTGTTCGCATGGGGAGGGGGGCCTCCCACCGTGGTGCGGAGAG
>NW_010544398.1:0-2922 GCF_000687285.1 Phaethon lepturus
CGGGCCGCCTCCCAGCGGCCCTTGCGTGGGGCGACGGCAGCCCGTGTTCCCCGGGGGCACCGGTGGAAAAAAAAAACAAACCAAAAAACACAAAACCAAACTTTTTATTTTCTTCTTCATGGATCTGCGAGCGGCAGGGCAAAAAAATGGTACATTACTGCGACAGATGAATGCAAAGAGCGTGCGGCTGGGTGCCATTTCCACCTGTCATGATATACACCAACCTGCCAGCCAGGCCGCAGCCTCTAAAAAAGGCTGAAATCTGTGGGGAAAAAAATCACCTTACAGCTATCTGGAAGCCTGCTTAGCCATGCTCTTCACGACAACAGGCAAGCGTGTGCCACATGTGGCACTCGTAGACAGAGAACAGAGGTTTTGCAGCTCCTGGGGCGCTCGCTTGGCAGGGGCATGTCCTGGAGTATGCCTGCCATGTCCTGCGCTGGAAAAATGACATCTGCAGAAAAACATTACAGAACCCATGTGGGAGATGAACAAATGCTCCTCCAGCTGATCGCTTTTAATGCGTGTCAGCACTGGGCTATGGACATGACGGTAGCTCTCAGCTACTGTCCTCCTTTCCTTTCTATTTCTTCTCTCCCAATTTTGACTGTCATCTGGCTTTGTGCAATAATAGAGGAGATATGCATATGCAGATATTATAAGGTATGCATATGTGGATATTATAAGGATCCAGGGATTTCTTGCCTCTGTGTTGACAGTATCACAACTGATTTGCAACTTTATGGAGTTACCAGTATGTAAATAAAAATCTGGAATGAACTTCTTGCCCTATATTAATGTAGCTCACATTTCATAAGCCTCCCTACCACACAGTAAAGATACCAGAAAACTGCCTTTTGGAAAGTGTGCCATGAAAGCCTGATGTGGAAAACACTGTGGGCTCAGCTAGGTAAATGGAGACAAATGCCAGGCCTATGCCCATAACCTACCAGAAAACTGCCAGATCATAACAGAACAGACCAAACATGATAGTAGCACGATTCTACAAGCAGTAAGATCTCCTGAAGAAGTTCACAGCTGGGGCTTTGTGAACCCCAGGGAGAGGGGGAAAGGGTTATGGGACCTCTTGAATGGGTGAGGGGCGTAGGGCAGGATGCCGAACTCACCACGGACTGGCTCTTTGTGAATAAGAGATATGGTGAGAACCGCCTTTCCTCCTTCCTGGTGGTCTCACTTTGCTTGGTCCTACCCTTCCTCGAGGCCCGTATTTGCGCAGAAGCTGCTGACCCCTGGGAGAGTGTTTGCAGGGCAGGATGCATGGAACAGCAGCAGCGACCCGGCACGTCACCTCCGAGCCCCCAGCCCTACTCTGCACTGCACGTGCGAGGCCAGCAGCGTCCCAGGTGCTGTGTCCCCAACGCCACCGGGCCAGAAAAGCCCCTGCCCTGAAGAGGGGAGGGAGGAAAGTTGTCTCGGGGACTGTCACCAGTATGACGTTGCACGCTGCATTCTCTGGGGTGGTGGGCACTGTGGTAGAGACTCTCGGTAAACAGGGGTAAGTATTCTGAGCAACCTGGGTTTTGTGGTAGGAGGAATAGGAAAGTAAAGCTTTACTGGAACCCTGAGAGCTCTGGTCTGGGACACATGCTTTCAGCCCTTTCAATGGCAGCTGCTTTCACCCCAGCCTCCTACAGACTCTGTGGCTTTTTGGAGGGTAGAAACATAGCGAACCCTACAATGAGTTGTTACAGAATGATCTGCATGAACATTTATCTAAACCCTTTTAAAAGACATTTGGAAAACCATTTTGGTTCACAAAGGTCCTAGCACAGACTAATGTTTGAGAATAAAGCAGTCCTTTTAGATTTTTAATACTCTCAAGCATTTAAATTTTAAATTTCTCCTTGTTTCACAGTAAAAACAACTGGGAAATTCTGATAGATATGTACAGTTATTAGTAGGTTAGGTGTTTAGAAACACTTTAAAAAAATCTCTATGTGCATACATAGCCAAAATAATCATAGAAACCAGAACAGTAATAACATGCCCTTGGTAGTGACGTATCACTAGTGTCTTATTAAGAGTGGTAATACCATTTCTGTGCAAGGCTTAGCACAGAAGCCTTAGCACAGTCACTTCTGTGACTAAGCCTGCACCCAAACTACAGATCCAAATTTCTTAGTACTCACTGTTCAAACTCTCCTTTAAATACAGAACTGTGTCTGTGCCCTCTGACTCAAAATCTGCCCTAAACTTCATTGCAATTAATAACTCCATGTTGAATTAATAGATCCTAATGCCAGCTAATCTCTAGGCAATGAAGTATCTTGCTAGCAGGCTAACATTCTGCCCACACTTCTGTGGGCAGCCTTGCTACCCCATGTACCACCCTGTACCAGTCCTCTAGTAGTTGCTTTCCCCTCCACCATCACTTGATCTCTATCTTTCGTTACTAAAGTTCCCTTCTGTATTTCAGTTTCTGAAGCTAGCTCCCGACTTCCCTAGCCCAGCACCTCCCAAGCATTAAGCAAGAAGCAAGCCAGCAGTACAGTTGTCATTCCTGAAGATATTTTCTGCCATTTATTTACTTCGTCTGTGTGTGTTTACACACTAGCTTCAGTCAGCCATAGTGGTATGAGGTAGGCCAGAAGCACTCAGGGTAGTGCTGAAGTTGAACATGGCCAGATGGCGAGATACTGATAGCTCCATGAGCAACGAGGGCGTTATGTTAAATGCGGTCCTGAAGATACACACACCTTGCCTTACACCATCCCTGGGTGGTAGCAAGACAGTGATGCGATGTCCTTTACTGGACATACTTCAATCTACCTGACATCTGCTGGAAGTATAACACAGCAGAGAGGAAACAGTCTAGGAGGTTCCTGGAGTGTGTGGAGGATAACTTCCTGACACAGCTGGTAATTGAGCCTACCAGGGCAGGTGCCTCACTTGACCTGCTGT
>NW_010544399.1:0-2357 GCF_000687285.1 Phaethon lepturus
GGGCTCTGCAGCTCCGGCAGCACCAGCCTCCCGCCGGGGCATGGCCGCCGGCCGTGACAGTGGGCTGGGGCGGTCGGGGCACAGGGGTAGTTACTGGTTAGCAGTAAGGGAAATGCCCACGGAGAGAGCACTTTGCAGCAATTCTTTGCCTTGGGGATGTCCTGCTGCCGTCACTGCACCGGAGGCCTAATTTATTGCTGCCCTTAGGATAAGTATTTCTGCCACGGGAACAATGTTTGCTCCCCGCAGGTCCCAAGATAAAATAGAGAAGATGGACACTGGCTTCATCTTTAGTCAGTTCTTTCATGTGTCACCACACTCGGTGTGCGTTTGCCTGCCAAAACAGTCCTTGGGCACTTCTGAAAATTTCAGTCGGTCACTTCCCCACGCTTTGCTGGGTCTTTCGGTTTGCAGTCTGGTATTGCCGCTTCATTCTTTGTATTGTTTTCTGCAGTGAATGGAAAAGGCACGTTGCCCTGCCTGCAAGCTAAAGGTGGCACACACAGGCTGTTCTCGACGACAGCACTTTAACATAAACCTATACAGACGGAGGTTTTGTTGTTTTGTTTTGAGCTGCAGGGAACTTTCCTAGTTCTGCTGCTGCTGCTACAGAGCGTGCAGCCCCCTGAAATGGCTGGCTGCCTGCTAGAAGCTTGCTTGCAGGAGACGGGAACTGGCACTTAACATTCATTCCGGTACAAGACTTTAAAGGAAAAGGTGCTTTTTATTCTCATTTTCACATACAGCTTTTTGTTTGTCCTCCCAGACTGAAGAAAAGCTTAAAATTAGGCAACTGCAAGGCAAACATGCTACTTCACTGGCATGAATGATGTATTATGCTTCCATCGCTTACAACAGACATTTTTCTGTCGACCGTCTCACATGAAGATCTACTAGAAAATAAATGACTGACTTTTTTTGATTGAAATTGTAATTTATTTCTTTTTTGCCGGTGTTTTTCCCTTAATAGGGAAAGGAGGACAGAAAGGGGGAAATAAAAATGAATCAGAAAATGATGAATGACATCTAAATGAGTTGCCTGGGAAAGTTAGAAAGTTCCAAAAATACGGGCAGTGAATTAGGCTTGTATGTGTTAAGAAGTAAGTGTAGTAGAATTAAAGCAAGATGAAGATTAGAAGTTCACATTTCTGGGGTATAACACAAAAGGAATGGTAAATAAAACGAAGATTTGAGGAGGCAGCAATGTACATTAAAGTTAATACTGGTTGAAGAGAGAGAAAATGAACAGCTCGGCTGAGTTTGGACTGAGGGAAAGAAAGAAAGAAAGAGAGTGGTTTCTGATTGTGGTATGCCTTCCACAGGAATGCAGACAATTGAGTATCTGAAAAAGCTGCTACACTGATGACAAAGCAGGAGGATTAAAAAAAATTTGCTCTATTCTACTTGCCTGCCTTTGCCACTGAGTGCATAAGCCCTGGCTGATCCCTTAACAGTACAGCTTCAACGCAGCTGTGAAAGGTGCAGGAGGAAAACGAGCTTGGGCCCCGAAAGCATATGAACTGCTCAGGGGGCACATGCAAAACAACAAATCAGATCTTTTTTAAGTGAAAAAAAGCAACACTGGTCAGGGCAGGGAATTACTTTCATTTATTTCATTGCTGGCTGAGAGTTTTGTTTAATCAATGGTTAATGTAAAACCTTCAGACAGTATTTTCAATCTTAGGTGCTTAAATGAAGGCTTTTAAGTCCATTTTCAGCACAAAAATGAAGGATGCCTGGTTTTCAAAGACGACGAGTTCAGTGAGGTTTATTGGTGCTCTGTCAGTTCCCAGCTAGCTGCCAAAATATGGATTTAGGAGTCCAGCCACAGTTAGCCAAGTACAAAAAGTCTGGCCACAAAAACTACTGTTGGAGTCTGGGTGGGTGCCTTAAGAGTTTAGAGCAAAGCTTTGGAGAAAAACATGACACAACAACTTTTTGTTTGTTACTGAACTATCTGGGCTGATTTAGACAGTTATTTTAGGCATGCAATACATCACTGTATCAGTACATGGGTGTGCAGCCAAACTCTGATCGTTCACAGTCTCTCTGACCCTTGGGTTTTCTCTCACCCCCCTCTCCCCCCCCACAATAAGTCACCTTAAAATTTGGCTTGTTAAAAACCTGGGATGCACCTGTTTGTGAGAAAAATTAGTTACTACCATGCCGCGGTCCAACCCCACCAACCAGTCTCAGGGCAGTGGGGGCAATGCAGGTCACTGAGCAATGCCGGGTGGAGAAGGCAAGCCTTGGACCAGTGTTCCCCAGTACAGGGCTCCATCCCCAACCCAGCCTACTTCTCACACAGCCCTCATTTCCCTCTCCTCATGCAAAGCCTGTTGAGGTACGTCAGCAGG
>NW_010544399.1:2378-3815 GCF_000687285.1 Phaethon lepturus
CAGCAGGAAAGAGATAAACTCGCCCGTAAAACGCACTGCGCTTTCTCCCTTGAGAGATGGCCAAAACGACCGACTTACTGCCCTTGCTCTGTGTGGTGTCTACCATAGGCAGATGTGTTGGGGTGGCAGGAGAAGGGAGAGGGGTGAAGCAAAGGGATCTGTCAAGTTTTCACCTGTTTGAAGTTTGTGCCCCTGGGAGCGCAATGCGTGACAAATCCCAGGATTGCCTACACTGCTTCTTTTTAATATATTCCTTCAAATATTCTTTTGTTTGTCTATACATAAGCGAGGTACAAACAGCTCAGGGAGTAAATGAAATGGTTATTTTGCTTCCTGAATTTCATTTTATTTGCATTGTTCTCTGGAGAATAAAAGTTCCTGTAGGCTTCCCTTCTAATCAGAAGGAAAAAGTGTTTTACAATATTGAATCATTGAAAAATTAAGTGAAAATATTTTTAAAAAAACCAAACAGAATAGAGGAAGCATCATCTAGGTCTTCTGAGACAACTGCTGTTAATTTATTCTACCTCATTAAACTTTGCCTTGTTAAAAACCTAGGATGCATCTATTTGTGAGAATAATTAGATTATCACTCCTTCTTGACTCATGACTTTTTCACATCTTTGGCACAAATCCTCAGTTGAAAAAAAATTTATGAAGCTTTTTTATAGGCATTTCTAAGGTTTGTCTGAAAGTGGTGTCCAGTTCAACACTTTTTAATATTAATCAGTCTGAAAATCATCCAGCTAAAGTCAACAGTAGGTATGCTGAGGGACCGAAGTGAAAAAAAAAGAGAATTTTGTCCTTGATAGACAAGGACCATTGTATGCACTGTTATTCTCTGGGAAATTATGAGATGATACCTTATTTTGAGGTTCCTAGCAACACCATAAAGGACCTGATGGCATTTATGAAGCCAGCTGCAGAACTGCCTTATTGAGCTTGATGTATTTGGTCAATGAAAAGCTGGCAGCCTTCATACTGTGGATTACACGGGTGTTGCTGCACCCGGGCACATCTTCCACGATCCTTTAAAGGTCCAGATTAACATATTGCTTTTACATATCAGCATTTGAACATCTCCTTATGAAGGGCGCTGGAGAAAGAGCACCAGAAGAAGAGAAGAAAGAAGTCCAAAGAGCAGATGTAATGGTCCTGTAAATAGCTGATAGAGGCTTTTGATACAAACATTGTCCACAGAAGTGCGTTAAAAGCCATGCTGAGTATCCTTCAGGGTAACTAGCTGCAGGATGGGTTTAACTACTAGTCGAATAGACAGTTAACCGGGACGTCACATCCGTGCCCGGATCCCTGGATTGCAGTTTACATGAAGCAATCCCTAAGGTCCACTTTGTAACTGTTTCTCATCATCCAAGGATTTCCTTTGGATTAATTAAAAGATTAATGTCTGGAAATCCTCTGGATTTCCTTTCAGCA
>NW_010544399.1:3846-8260 GCF_000687285.1 Phaethon lepturus
TATTTGCCCAATTAAACATCTCCATTTGAGTTTCCACACTTATTTTAAAAGTGGCGATTTGGCAACACAGATAAATGAATATTAATGACAGTTTTCCACCCTTCCTTGGCTTATCTGTGCTTCACCCTCAGTTGCTGCTGCTACGATGATTTCGGGTTTTACTTGTATTTAATCTTATGTAAATGGGGGTGCAAACTGGACAGAGTGTTGTAGTTCCTGACATGCAGCCTATAAAACCTTCATTCCAGAGATGGTGCTTGTTAAACGCAGAAATGTGAACAACTTCGTTTTCACAAAGTCCTCCCTGGAGAGTGAGCTACGGCTCTCCTTCACAAATTTCTATCAGAGGATCTTTCAAACAGCTGACCGTTTTAAAATCCTGCTATTGTCCCTACCTGCTACACATAGTTTAGCCAACTTTGAACAAAAAACAGAGTCTTTTCGCTGGATTATGCATTGCAAAAGGCTTTGGATTATTTTGTATGACTGGACCCCTTATTTATAACAAGAAGATTATGGTATTAAACAATAAAGAATTTTTGGACTCGTGAGGGTTCAGATCTTTTAATTTATTTGCTAAAAACTTCAGGATAGAAGGCTCTTGATAATCTTCTAGTGCAATTGATACTATAGTAATTGGTACATTTCTGAACATTTTAAAAAATACTACGCGCAGCCCCTCTGACACTCTAGGTGGCAAAACACGTCCCACTCACTTATGCTGTGTAGATACTGACTGCAGCACTGAGGCTTGTTAACTTGGCTACTAGTTTCAAAAAACACTTGAGAACTGATAAATTTTAGCACTAGTTATTATTCTGTTGTTACCAGCATTTACAGATGGCTGGCTGGCTGTTTCACAATCTTTCCATTTATTCATGGTTATTTACCCATGGGATGGGTAAATCAGATGAAATTCACAGTGGTAGAAGAGGGTCCCCAGTGAGAAATCCATCACACAGGAGGTTCCACAAGCACCAGGCTGATGAAGCTTCATTTTCTGCGAAGTGTTGTCTCACGGTTGACTGTCTTTGGCTTTCTCATTCTGAGCTCAAGGTGAAATTTCTGCCACGGACGGACATTTATCACACCCTCTGAAGCGTGCATTCACATGTTCATAATAAAATAGGAGCTTAATTGGTAGCTTTTACCATAAAAAAGCATTAGAAGGGTCTCGTTCACCTCTGTGACCGCTTATTTTCTTACAATTTGTAGGAACTGAAATATCTTTTAAACCAGTACCTCTCTATCAAAGATTACTGAAATGGGCCGACTAGTTCAAATCTACTCCATGGGGAGAAAAATGCAGTGGGATTATATTATCCTGCTTCCACAGGAAACAGAGCTAAAACTTAAGTGGCCTATTTTACACCAGTGGTGCAGATGACGTGTGTTCCAGGACCACGACCCTGATGTGGTGAGGAACACAAAGTGCTGGGGTCAGACTCGGGGGAGAGGAGGAAACCTGCCAGCCCTGAGGGTGGCCCACATAGCCCGGCTTGCACCCAGCCACCCGGCTACAGGGACGGACGCGTACAGGTCCCTGACGCTCGGGTGACCTCCGCGAAGCCAAGTTTCTCTCTTTTCCGCCGCACAAACTGTCAGAGGAGATGTTAGAGGAGGAACTAACCGAGATCGAACAGGCAAACGAGGAATTGGTTGGGAGTGAATGCAGTCAAGCAGCGCGTATACAAAATGTGATTAAATCGGTACCCGTTAAGGGATAAGTACTTGAGTAGTGGCAGGAAAGGATTTTTTTCACCAGGGATGAGACAGAATAAGTGCAGATGCCCTCCAAGGAAGCCGACTACTTTATTTATACCACCGCTGAACTCAGCTCATGACCCCTTGCCCCATAGGAGTTTTGGTCCAGCCTTCGCTTTAATGAATTTGGCCCACGCAGGACAGGAACCTGGAGAAATTTCTATTTACCTGTAGCAACTTGCTGCTGTGCCGTGCAACCTGTATTGCCTCACAATGCCTGCTCCTACTGTAATAGCCAGTGACCTTGGAGTCATTTGAACTGTAAATAACTTCTGGGGCTTATCAGACAAGGAACAGTGTGGAGAATAATAAAACTGTTACGGTGCTTGATGCTCTGAGAACTCCAGGTTAGCCTCACCACCAGTGGGGCAACTAACTACCTCCTCACGAAAAACAACGGCAGATCCCTTCCTGAGACAAGGATCCATGCTTTGAGAACAGATGGTGCTGCTTTTTATGCCAAGCATTCTGCACTTCGCTATTTATTAAGTTGGCCAGACAAGACCACAAGACCAGCTCTCAAACAATACATGTGAGCCGTGACGTGTGCACTGCTTACCCTGAACTCCCGTTTACTCCGAGAACCTTTTATGCTGTTAAGGAGCGGAATACGCTCATTTCCATGACTGGAAATCAGGCCCTCTGTGATTTTTCCCCAGGCTGATTTGTTCTTAACTCTGTTTCTATTTTATTCCTTGATTCTTTTTTATTTAAATAATTTCTGGAAGATCACAGCAATTGCTTTATTATGCCCTTGGTACAGATGGTGTCGCTGTCTAAAGCTGGTGGAGGGGAAGCACTACTGCTTTGACTTCACGTCTTCCTGGCGTCCCCTTTGAATCCCTCCTGTGACTCAGGTACATAGTCCTTCATGATTGCTCTACTTCCTCCTAAAATAAGTGCCAAAACTCCGACGTCTTCAACAGCATGACCGTAGTTTCCAGCAGAGTAAAAAGCAAACCTTCTAGCTTTCCCGTGACTCATGTCCCCAGTAGTGACCCGATACACGGGGACACCCCACATGGGTTACAGATATTTGCTGTTCTAGAGGGAGAAATTGAGACATTTAGATGCTCAGCATTTCTTAGGGTTCAGCCTAGTTGCTACCATATTAATCTTCTCAATTTCAGTCGCCTTGTCAGCGCTGTAATATACCACAGTATTATGATCCACATTAAAAAGAGAGGCCAAACTGATCTAATTGCCGTGAGGCTTCAGTTGCTGGAAAGAACAATTCCTGCTATTGATTTTGGCTATTTGATATTTTTGCATCTTAGATATTGCTCTGAAAGGAAACTACGACCCTGAAATAGAAGTTTTAAAGCACTTCACAAAAGGCCTCAAGTACTTGACAAATGTAGTTACGCCTAACCTGTAATCACCATCTACAGGGGGGTCTACTCTGCCCTCAGCTGTGAAAAATCACACACCGTGTTTCTTTACGAGTGCCTGTAATCGCAGCGGCAAGGCTCCTGAGAGGGGCAATACGAACCACGAGCGCTGGAGCTCTGGCCTGTTCCCTGCCAAAATATGGAAGTCGTTCAACAGAGCCTATGCCCTCTGGCCACTTCTGCATTCGCTACCTAGGCTTATCTTCTTTTTCCTTTTTTCCTTTGAATAAACAATTCTGTCCTGTGTCGCATTAAATACCATCTTTATGTTTTCAGTGTGAATACTGAAAACTGATCTTGTTACAAATAGATCTATGTCTCTGGACAACCTAGCTCCTTAAGTAAAGGGATCCTAAGCCTACAAAGATCAAAGTGGCCAAGAAAATGTTAAGTTGGGGAAGCTGTTTAGTGGCCAAAGTCCTAGATTTACAAGCCGGCAGATGGGGCATAATCGAATCAGGTCTCTTACAGTTGGTTCCAAAGTCACGTCGGCAGGTGGGTTTGAGGAGCTGCAGGACGGGTTTATTGAAACCGCGCCGCCGCGGGAAACGGCACGCAGCAGTGGGAGGGCAGGGAGAAGCGAAGCAGCTGAACGAGCAGGGAAGCAGTAGAGGAGCTCTGACTTAAGAGCACTCATTTGACTTTCCATGCGGCTGGAAGCCATGCTTGTTTCAGAACTGTTAGTCCTCACCAGCCAGAAGACTTCAAGAAATCAGCTCTTTCCTTCTTTATTCAGATCCTAACTAATGCACAGACAGAGCACTGGACAGCGTGCTCGTTAAAAGGAGAAATTATGCACTGGGATCTTGGCACAGGCTTGGGCTTGCATGGGGAATCAAATCTTCCAAACAGGACAATTGGTCGCTGCCCCATGGCGATGCGGCTGTCTCTTGCACGGGTCCTTGCAATGGCATCTTCAGCTGGATCAGGAGAGACCCCTCAAACCACTGCTTTGCTCAGTTCTTATAATCGAGCGGGCCACAGTTCTAGCATACCTGTTATTTCCTCTACTTTGAGAAAAGAAAGAATTGAGAGCGTGATCTGGACTTCCATTAGGCTGCTGTAATTAAAAACATATTGAATCTTTCCATTCTCAGCCAGGCTGAAAGAAAACTCAAATTCAGTCTGTTCATTTTTCTACTGGAAATAACGATTTATTAGGATGAAGTTAGCTTCTTCGTATTTGAGAATTACAGTATCCTATAAAGTCTATTACCCTTGATACTCGTATTTCATAATGAGTACATTTCTAAAAAGAG
>NW_010544400.1:0-1356 GCF_000687285.1 Phaethon lepturus
AACACTATTCACCACAACTCTCTGGGCTCAGCCATTTAAATGCATGCCTAAAGAAAACTCAGGTTTCTGCCAAAGAGGACTTTCAACCTAAATTTCTTGGGTGGCACACATGGTCCGTGGTCACAGCATACCCTCCCAGAGCCCTCTCACCTTCCCTCTCTTCACTTGTGCAAACACTAGATGTCAAGACAATCTCTTGGCTGGTGAGTGTGGATGAGCATCATGAGCCATCTCGCATGTGAGTGGCTGGCTTCACCCAATCCAAGGATCACACACCTTTTTGGTGTTTCTTTTGAAGTGTATCTTTTCTGTGTGTTACCTGGAACTATGCACTAGACCAGATAAAGCATAACTGTTTAAAACAGTTTATTTATTTATAAGGGAGGTTTTGACCTGAGCCACCATGTCTGTGCAAAACACAAAAAATTAGTGTAATCACTAACTTTAAAACATACCAGGAGGCTATGCCTCAAGGTTTCTTGGTTTGAAGAAACCCCAAGGTAAATCATGAAGGCAAGTGAGGAAAATATATGGGTTTTGCAACACTTACAAAAATGAATCTTTAAAAAAAAAAAGTGAATTCAACTTTAACTGTGAAGGTGCTTGTAATCTTCTATTATGTACAACACATTAAGAATATGTGGTCAGAGCTTTTTTTAATTTTATGAGCACTAAAATTGCTTGCAGGTATTTTTTTAAGGTATCGTTATTTGGTAATATACAGTGTTCACTGAGAAAAAAAAATCCTCTACTACATATTTTTTCTTAGGCACCATCCCTGTGTTAGTGTCAGTTCAGAAACACAGGAGAAAGACTCTGCAAAGACCTTACAGTGTTAAAATCTACTAGTGCTGCTGCCATTGCAGGTCGATTCTCTTTTACAGATTCTTCGCTTCCAAGCAGGAATCCCAATATTTAAGTAAAATCCTATTCTCTGTTAAGTCTTTGCATTCTTTAATGTGATTGAATGTCATCATTTGCAGCAGGCTTTTGGTGGAAGTGCTGTCTCTTTCTCCCATGAAATTCAACTTAGCATTTTGTCAACACCTACATTTACAATTTGCTATTTCCCCTTTCTTGGTTTTGTTCTTCAAGAAAGCACTAGATCCTTGCCACAACACTGTGGTGGGTTGACCTTGGCTGGAGGCCAGGTGCCCACCAAAGCCACTCTATCTCTTCCCTTCTCAGCTGGACAGGGGAGAGAAAATATAACGAAAGGCTCTGGGGTCGAGATAAGGGCAGGGAGAGATCATCCACCAAGTACTGTCACAGGAAAAACCAGACTCTACTTGGGGAAATTAATGTAATTTATTGCCAATCCAAAGGCAGAGTAGGGTAATGAGGAAAAAAAAAAAA